>NC_064617.1:132173571-132474971 GCF_023898315.1 Schistocerca nitens | reverse complement strand
CACTGGCGATGACGAAACTGGTACTCAAAATGGTTCAAATGGCTCTAAGCACTATGGGATTTAACATCTGACGTCATCAGTCCCCTAGACTACTTAACTAACCTAAGGACATCACACACATCCATGCCCGAGGCAGGATTCGAACCTACGACCGTAGCAGCAGCGCGGTTCTGGACTGAAGAAACTGGTACTGGAAGGGGTGTTAGGCAAAGACATACTTTCTCATCAACGCTTTTCAGTGTTTACGCTGAGAAGCATCTAAATCTACGCAAGCCGCCATTCCCGAATCGTACCAGGATGACGACTTTAGATAAACCTATGTATCATCTCTAATTTATCAGATGGTCTCGTTATGATCACTGCACGAAACATATTTGGGAGGGAGTAATATATTTTCCGACTCTTCCAAAAACTCGCGCTCTCGGAACTTCAATAGAAAATTCTCCGTGATGTACGTTGCCTCTATTGTAGTTTGTTGAGCATCCCCGTAATACTCTCGCGCCGACTAAACAATCCTGTGACGAAATATACCTCTCTTCGTTGGCTCTTCTTTCATTAATCCTACTTGATACTGGTCCCAGACGATGGACAGTATTCAAGAATTTGTCTAACAAGTTTTTTATAAGTAACTTCCTTCGTGGATCAATTATATTTTCACTATGAATTTCAGCCTAGCATCTGCTTTTTCTACTATCTGTTGTATGTAACAATTTCATTTTAGGTCGTTCCTGATGGTTACTACTAGGTGTGTTACAGTAGTTACGGTTTCCAGTCTTTTTTGCCACTAGTGGACCTCTTCGCCTGTTTATATGCAATATATAGCTTTTATTGTGCCAAACAAAGCTAATTTCGTCTGGGGTTCTTTGATTGGTCTGGGAGAAGGCTCATGACACTTCTTTGCCACTGGAGTACTGGACAATTTGCAGCTGTCATGGACTTACCATAATCACTTGATACACTAATTAACACACTCTTCTCTTGAGGTATAATGTTCAACATTTACAACACTACAATTTCATATGAAACCTTAACGACTCATTGGTCCTATGTCGACTGCCTTGGCTGAGGTCTTGAGCTGGGGCAGAGCTCTTTCTAGCTTACAAGGGGACCTCCCCATCGCACCCCCCTCAGATTTAGTTATAAGTTGGCACAGTGGATAGGCCTTGAAAAACTGAACACAGATCAATCGAGAAAACAGGAAGAAGTTGTGTGGAACTATGAAAAAAGTAAGCAAAATATACAAACTGAGTAGTCCATGCGTAAGATAGGCAACATCAAGGAGAATGTGGGCTCAGAAGCGCCGTGGTCCCGTGGTTAGCGTGAGCAGCTGCGGAACGAGAGATCCTTGGTTCAAGTCTTCCCTGAACATCATTGTGAACCTCCCGGGGGTCTGGCCATACGGAAATTGTTGGACGTGGTGTGCAAGATGTATGAGACAAGGGAAATAGTCTGAGACTTCAAGAAGAAAGTAGTAATGCCCATTCCAAAGAAGGCAGATCCTGACATGTGCGAATATTGCCTAACCATTAGTTTAATACGTCATCCAGAGAAGGTTAGAAGGGGTTCCGGAGAAATGTAGGAACAAGCGAGGCAATACCGACCCTGCGACTTATTTTAGAGGACAGAGTGAAAAGAAAAAGGAAACTTATGTTAATAGTATTTGTAGATTTAGAGAGTGCATTTGACAATGCCGACTTGACTGTGCTATTTGAAGTTGCGAAAGGGCTGTTCTAAAATACTGGAAGTGAAAAGTTGTCTGCAACTTGTTCAGAAAAAAGACTGCTGTGGTAAGAGTCGATGAGATTGAAAATGAAGTAGTAGGTGAGCAGGAATGAGACAGGGTTGTAGACTCCTCCCGATGTTATTAAATCCGTACACTGAGAGAGCAGTAAACGCAACCAGTGAGAAATTTAGAAAGGTAATTACAGTTTATCGAGAAATGAAGACATTGCAATTTTCCGACGACATTGTAATTCTGTCAGAGACGGCAAAGAATCTGGGAGACTGAGAGAGTAGGTGAATGGAGTCGACAGTGTCTTGAAAAGAGGCTATAAAAATATCAACAAAAGCCAAAAAAAATGTAATGCGATGTAGTCGAGTCAAAAGAAGAGATGTTAACAGAATCACATTAGAAAATGAGATATAAAAGTAGTCAATGGATTTTATAATTTAGGCAGCAAAATAAATGATAATGGCGGACGTAGAGAGGATATAAAACTTATATTAGCAATTGCAAGTAAAGCATTTCTGAAACAGAAAAATTTGTTAACATCGAATACAAATTCAAGTTTTTGGAACAGACGACTCTCCTTTTGCAGAGAAGGTGACAAGGCAATGGCTGACTGCCGTCACTTAACCATCGAGAGTAGTGCCGTATGCGTAGAGTTGACATTGCTAAAATAACGAGCAACCCTGCTCGAAATGACTGCAGAAATTAATGTGGGACGTACAATGAAAGTATTCGTCAGAAGAGTGTGCCGAAATTTGGCGTTTATCCAATGGCATGAGATGACCGACGTGAGTCTTGGCTAATAGGACGACGTCGCCTGCAGCGTCTCTCCTAGGCTCGTGACCAAGTTGGTTGGATCCTAGGCGACTGGAAAACAGTGGCCTGGTTCGGATGAATCCCGATTTTAGTTGGTAAGAGCTGACGGTAGGTTTCGAGTGCGTCGCAGGCCTCACAAAGCTATGGACTCAAGTTGTCAACAAAGCACTGTGCAAGCTGGTGGTGGCGCCAGAATGGTATGGACAGAGTTTACATAAAATGACTGGGTCGTCTGTACGTTCGGCTACTTGGACACCATTTTCAGTCTTTCATGGACTTCATGTTCTCAAACTACGATGTAATTTTTACGGATGACAATGCGCCACGTGATCGGGGAACAATTGTTTCCAATTGGTTTGAGAGACATTCTGAAGAATTAGGGCGAATGGTTTGGTCTCCCAGATGGCCCGAAATGGGTCCCATAGAATATTTGTTGAGATAATCGAGAGATAAGTTCGTGCACAAAACACTTTGGGAATTATGAACGGCTATAGAGGCAGCATGACTCAATATTTTTGCAGGGAACGTCCATCGACTTGTTGAGTCCATACCATGTCGAGATGTCGAGTTGCAGAACTACGCTGAGCAAAAGGAGGTCCGACATGACAAGAGGAAGTATCTATCTCATGACTTTTGTTACCTCAGCATAATTTCAAACGCCTTTTTTATTGCTGCAATCTATATTTATTTAAGTTTCAGACGCGTTATGCTTTTGTGTTAAGGTGTCTTTAATGGATTTAATCTGGAATTCCAACTACTCGTTTTTCCGGCCGGAATCTGAGTTCGCTCTCATCTATGTATGAGAGGAAACGCAGACTACAGTCGGGAAAACGAATAACAGTAAGCAATTCCAAATTAAATCCACTGAATACGACTTGCTGTAAAAGGCAAAACGCCTTTGAAAAATATATGAATTTAGACTGCACCAAGAAAAATGCATTTGAATTCATGAAACAAATATTTACATACTGGCTGTGGGTAATGCCCACGCAGACGTACTTGTTTTGTTATTTTTATTGCTGACAAACTGCCTATTGGCTTCTGTCTCGGGTTCTTCGGCCGACGTTCATCTAATGATTTTTCTGACGTTTCGCCAGCACGAGTGGCTGGCATTGTCAAAGCTTCACCCTCCATTGCCGGTGGTGAAGCTTTGACAATGCCAGCCACTCGTGCTGGCGAAACGTCAGAAAATTCATTAGATGAACGTCGGCCGAAGAACCCGAGACAGAAGCCAATAGGCAGTTTGTCAACAAGTGGCCACGGAAGCCTTAACAATTTTTATTGCTGTTTTGTAAATTAAAAGCTAGTGTGTATATGGGTTAAGAACCTAGGACGGTACTGGAACCTTTATCCACCCCCTTACGCCTTCTTTCACCTCTGTCAGTTCCAAAACAGGTAGAAAGCTGAGATATACTATCTCCAATAAGAACATGCCTATTAAAGCCCTGGCGTGTTCTATCCAATCTTCAGAATGAATATAGATTTACGTCAAAATGAAATTCTGATGTATAGCAGTTTTTGAAAGAGTGGAGAACGAAAATGAATTTTTTCTCTGCGGCAGTGACGAGAATCTTTGAGTCTACGGCCATTTGACAGTAAGATTTTCCCTTTGGATGTAAATGTCCCTAACTAATAATTTTTAATACATTGTAAAGTACGTATTTCGTGGTTATTAAATTATTTTTCCTGTTTTCCTAATAGAAACAAACAATATTATTATTACTACAAAATCAAATGCTATCTTCAAACTTTTCTTGATTGGCGACTCCATGGCGTGATGTGTGAACCTCGACCAAATAGTGGATAGAATTGGAAGGAAAATCAGCATTGGCCTTATTTTGTTGTTTTATTGTCAGCAAAATCGATTTTCTGTCACTTGGTGACCATCCTCAGTGCTGTAATATACAATTAAAATTGGTAGGCACTGGTATCAAGCTATAGCCACAAGCTTAGAGCGATCACATAAACTAAGTCGTTCAAAATACTCATAATTTTATGTGATCGCTCTAAGTTTGTGGTTATAGCTTGATACAGTGCCTACCAATTTTAATTGTATATTACAGCACTGAGGATGGTCACCAAGTGACCGAAAATCGATTTTGCTGACAATAAAACAACAAAATACGGCCAATGCTGATTTTCCTTCCAGTTCAAACTTTTCCATACTGTTCTTGGAAAACAAATGGCTTATGTCCTACAAAACACAATGCCAGTTTTGTGGATTCACCATCGTAAGACAATGCAGTATCTTTTAGAAAATATTCTTCTTCTCTGGATTTCTATTCCCCCTGAAGCACACACACACACACACACACACACACACACACACACACACACACACACACACACACACATACATTAGTTTTTACAGATATTTCTATCCACGTATATCAGAAACTTCTAACGGCAACAGAAGCAGTCAGCTCGATGAACCCACATGAAATTTACGTGCTTTCTACCGATGCAAAGAGGCTGGACATTCCGACTGAGTTGGTGCGAAATACCAGCGTCCAGAAAAGCCGTCCCGTGAACAAACCTAATAGAGAGGGTCGTAGAAGTGGGAAAAGAGTTTATAATGAGGGTATATGCAGGAAAGAGTAAACTGGGCGAAGAACCAACAAGCATGGTGACACAATCACAATATTGTTGGAAGGATTATTGGAAGGATCGGCCTTGGAACACGTAATATCGTTTAGAAACTTAAGGAGATTGTTGGCAGAAATTGAAGATGAACGGAGTAAATCAGAAACAAAATTTCTACTGGGAAAAAAAATTCTTAAAATACGAAGAGTTTTCTGACAACAAAGGGAGTTACGATAGAAGTGATAAAAATACCAGCAAAATCTTTTGTCTCGATGGGGAAATTGAGTGGTGGTGAAATATGGACAGGGAAAAATACTAAAATACTTTGATGCTTGAGAGTTGAGGTTGTCGAGAAAAAAATGCTAAAAGTGACCGGTAGGACAGAAGGAGAAATAAAGAAGTGCTACTCAGAATAAAAGAGGAAATTAATGAAAACGATAAGAGTGGAGAGAAATCTTAGCCCTGGAGTATCTTCGGATGAAACTGCCTGTAATGTGTCACTATTGAAGGGAAGATTGTAGGGAATACAAGGAGAGAAAGAAGACGAACGACGTGGATAACGAACGAAGTAGAGATAGGATAAGAAAGCGAAGAGCGTCCAAACGATAGCTCTTTTCGTAGGGCAGACGTAACAAAAGAGAAGAAGAGGAAGAAGAAGAAGAAGACCATTATACCTTATTATGATCAGTTCTCAGCTATTAGGTTCTCTAATGTCCTTGCACCATATTTTTAGTCCTCAGATTATAACGGAACTGGTCAGTGATGAACTTTTATTTCTAGTGTAGAATACGATACATACAATAAATTCACTGCCGGATCCTGTAACATCTTTCGCGCATAATTATTTTATGACGTTGAATTACAACCACACACGTATTAAGGTATTGTCAGCTTGTGTGCGTATCTAAAAATATATTTTACAACAATTATTTTGAATGAAATAACCTAATACAAAAAAGTGTAAAAACTGTTTTGAATTTATGATAAAACGTTGACATTAATTCTGCTTTCGCTGCCAGTTCCTTGCTGTAGTTGTGACTGTGGTTGTGTCTGGCACAATCGTTTCCGCTCTACATCACTGTGGCACTTTCTACGTTCCAGGTGAGTACGTGTGTCATATGGATGGTGTGTCCACGTTATTATGGGTGAATAAATTATAAAGACACATACTGTTACGAAATTGAAGTTAAAATGAGACACTGCATTGCAGAAATATTCTATTTTGTTAATGAATATCCGATATTTGCCCACACAGCTTTCGGCTTTTATATTTAAGTCATTGTGCCGTGGCGAAGCGATGTCAAATTATGCATAAAAGCACATTAGTTTTTACAGATATTTCTATCCACGTATATGAGAAACTTCTAACGGCAACAGAAGCAGTCAGCTCGATGAACCCACATGAAATTTACGTGCTTTCTACCGATGCAAAGAGGCTGGACATTCCGACTGAGTTGGTGCGAAATACCAGCGTCCAGAAAAGCCGTCCCGTGAACAAACCTAATAGAGAGGGTCGTAGAAGTGGGAAAAGAGTTTATAATGAGGGTATATGCAGGAAAGAGTAAACTGGGCGAAGAACCAACAAGCATGGTGACACAATCACAATATTGTTGGAAGGATTATTGGAAGGATCGGCCTTGGAACACGTAATATCGTTTAGAAACTTAAGGAGATTGTTGGCAGAAATTGAAGATGAACGGAGTAAATCAGAAACAAAATTTCTACTGGGAAAAAAAATTCTTAAAATACGAAGAGTTTTCTGACAACAAAGGGAGTTACGATAGAAGTGATAAAAATACCAGCAAAATCTTTTGTCTCGATGGGGAAATTGAGTGGTGGTGAAATATGGACAGGGAAAAATACTAAAATACTTTGATGCTTGAGAGTTGAGGTTGTCGAGAAAAAAATGCTAAAAGTGACCGGTAGGACAGAAGGAGAAATAAAGAAGTGCTACTCAGAATAAAAGAGGAAATTAATGAAAACGATAAGAGTGGAGAGAAATCTTAGCCCTGGAGTATCTTCGGATGAAACTGCCTGTAATGTGTCACTATTGAAGGGAAGATTGTAGGGAATACAAGGAGAGAAAGAAGACGAACGACGTGGATAACGAACGAAGTAGAGATAGGATAAGAAAGCGAAGAGCGTCCAAACGATAGCTCTTTTCGTAGGGCAGACGTAACAAAAGAGAAGAAGAGGAAGAAGAAGAAGAAGACCATTATACCTTATTATGATCAGTTCTCAGCTATTAGGTTCTCTAATGTCCTTGCACCATATTTTTAGTCCTCAGATTATAACGGAACTGGTCAGTGATGAACTTTTATTTCTAGTGTAGAATACGATACATACAATAAATTCACTGCCGGATCCTGTAACATCTTTCGCGCATAATTATTTTATGACGTTGAATTACAACCACACACGTATTAAGGTATTGTCAGCTTGTGTGCGTATCTAAAAATATATTTTACAACAATTATTTTGAATGAAATAACCTAATACAAAAAAGTGTAAAAACTGTTTTGAATTTATGATAAAACGTTGACATTAATTCTGCTTTCGCTGCCAGTTCCTTGCTGTAGTTGTGACTGTGGTTGTGTCTGGCACAATCGTTTCCGCTCTACATCACTGTGGCACTTTCTACGTTCCAGGTGAGTATGTGTGTCATATGGATGGTGTGTCCACGTTATTATGGGTGAATAAATTATAAAGACACGTACTGTTACGAAATTGAAGTTAAAATGAGACACTGCATTGCAGAAATATTCTATTTTGTTAATGAATATCCGATATTTGCCCACACAGCTTTCGGCTTTTATATTTAAGTCATTGTGCCGTGGCGAAGCGATGTCAAATTATGCATAAAAGCACACTAGCAACTGTAACGGGTATTCACTAACTCGGTACACAGTTGGGGAGCGGCAGCTCTTCATAGTCTGGAGTAGCTAACGATATTTTATTTTGACACGCATGTTGTGGCGAGGACTTCCTATAGAACTATTTCGGTACACCGTCCCTAATGCCCCCGTTGTCGACGGGACTATAAACCGTAATCTTCTTTCTTCTTATTTCGTTACAGTTCCCTGTAATTATTTTAAGATTTTTTGACTCTAACTATGCAGTTCGTCGCAAATAGCCCAACTCTGCCTTAGACTTTATTTTTTGTCAGTGACAACATTGATACCGAGAAATAATTCTAGTCTTCTTATTGTAAGCTAATACCTTGCTCTTTTCTATTGTCACCTGGGTACCATCTCTGTGGGGTTCGGCTGTAAAGAACAAATCAGCCCTGTTTGCTCGTTAGGAAATAATAAAAATTCGAAAGAAAGTAACTTCGTAGAGGGAGGTCTAATTTTAAATAATTAAAAATTATTGTAGTACCTATACCAGACTCTGATTACAAGAACTTTTTATTTTATTTGATAACAAGTTACAGTACATAATGATAATCTTCATATAATTATATGGTAATAGAAATGAATAGAAAAATCATAATATTTCTGCTAAGATAGGCAGTGTTAGAGAATGATTACAGAGAGTTAATATAAACTGATGTGAAGGTGACAAAATATTGCACTCTTTGAAAGCAAGAATTGTTTATTTTATTTAAGAAGAAGTTTCAATTCTTAGTTGTCATCTTCAGATGTGTCTGTGTTAATAGAATTGTACAAAAATGGTACCAAAATTTCTGGAAAAATGGGTAGCGTTAGAGAATAAAATATTCTGCTAATACAGGGTGATCCGAAATGACCTTTAGAGACAGAAATTGCTTGTCAAATAACATTTTTAAAAAGTTCTATGATATCCGACTTGTATAAAGACTACAATTTCAAGTATCTTGATCGCTGTTTTCTCATGGTGCTGAAATCACATTTCATTAAAGAAATAGTACAGTAAAATACATAGTGCGAGGAAGGGAGAGAAAGCGAATCTTGGTGAAGCCGCGCAGACTATTTTTCTCACTTAGCACAAAGGGGACCGGCAAATACAGTACTTACGTTCCCATCTGACGAAAAGATTAAGATATACAGTGTCAGAAGCCCTCACTGTATGAGACCCTACAGACAGCTTTGGAATCTAACCCAGGACTTCAGCGTGAGGCCTGCTGACGAGAACACTTACGACGCCACCTGCCTTTCCCCTGATAAATACTGGCGATGCAAATTTCTTTCGTCATCAGGTTTTGAACCGGCTACTACTGGGTCGATCGCTATTACGAAGTGTTGCGTTAGAGACCAGAACTTTTGAGGCAGAAATGGTTCAAATGAGCACTATGGGAGCTAACATCTGAGGTCATCAGTCCCCTAGAACTTAGAACTACTTAAACGTCACTAACCTAAGGACAACACACACATCGACGCCCGAGGCAGGATTCGAACCTGCTACCGTAGCGGTCGCGCGGTTCAAGACTGAAGCGCCTAGAACCGCTTTGAGGAAGAAATTGCTGTGACTGGACACTGTGCTCCAAAATCAGACCCGTCGAAACAGATACGAACTTAGTCGATTGTTAAGGTAATAGATACGGTGCCGCTCACTAGTGAAAGAGAAGGCAAAAGCATTACTAAACGGCTAATTTGCTGCAAAGACCCTGTTGCAGATTGCCTATCCAACGGCTTTCAGAGGCTACAAAAATTTGATTTTCAATATTTCTTACGATTATTGACCGAATTTAAATATTTAAAGTGTTGTCATCTACTCAATAACAGCTATAACCATACTTTATAAGATTTAACACAATAAGCCAAGTACTACAGTCAGAAACTGTGTATACGTAGGTCTACACGCATATCACCCACACTGTAGTCATCCAGTAATTGAGGCAGAGCAATCAGCGTCTTCCAACGAACTGTACACATTCAGACCTTTTCTAAGCTTTTTCTCAGATACTTAACACATTAATTCGTTTGCAAAGTAATCAGACGTCTGAAGCTGTTTTACACATGGGAGTTCAATTCTTTAAGGGGATGTTTGGCCCGAAAAAAGCATGTTCTTTGAGAAATTTTTTTCTCGTGTTGTGTTATAAATATCAATGTAAAGTTTGGTCAAAATGTTTATTGATATTTTCCCTACAAACTCGATTTTTTTCGACAGGAACTGTAGAAGGGCAAAGGCGTAAGTGCTGTCGGAACGAAAGAAAATTTTAATGTAGACCTCCACGCGCGGTATGTCACAGGTCAGCCGTCTCACCTGAAACCAAAATGGAGTTGACGTTAGAGAAGTATATAAGATGCTTTAGGAGCTGTACCTCGCTTAAATTATTGGACCGTAGGAAACAAAATGGTAGCCATTTGAAAAAAATAGGTTCTTTTCCATCGATTTTTCGACTTCGTCGGCCAAGTAAAAATATTTATAGTTGATGTATCGGAGTAACGGTGGTACAACTCCTAGACAATTTAGTTAGCTTCGTCGGAAACTAAGAATCATGCCAATCGGTTCAGTAGATTTGAAGTTACCATACCGCGCGATAAAAGAAACGTCATTTCGAGAAAAACGCATTTGAAGTTTCGACTGCATATAAATGCAATATTATGCAACGTACGTTCAATCTGACATTACGGGTCCATAAACTAGTCCTTCCTCTTCCTCACAGAGGGCGTTCTGCTCGATATGGTCCATCCGGCGCTGGTCCAGAGCTGCTCGTACGGCCGGTAACAAGCGGTTTTTTGCCGCTTGAATCCGGTGGTCGTCCGAATGCTTGGCGAACTGCCTCGAATAGAGGGTGACGTCGATCGTTGTCATGGTATTCAGAATTGCTGAATACCCTTTGTTGAAGATGCTCACTGCCAGGGAAGTCGCAGTCTTCACAGTCTTCGCACCAGAATGCAAATGCTTGGAGGCTAACTTCCAAACACACGCGTTCAAACTTTCATTTCAATTTTGTGTGTTTCCTCTCAAGCACTGGTACAATAACTCGTCCTCCGAAAGAAAAAAACTGGTGCGTGAAAAAGGCCGATTTCAGGCAGGTGCATTTTTTTGTCGAACCGCGAATAACAAACATTTCCGTTCCGTATTCGGAAAAACCGTTTCAGGGGTGGATTCTAAACACTTTTATGGACCCAAAAATGCAATTTTAAAAATAGCGATTTTTTTTAAACCAAAAGATAGAAAACCTCCCCTTAAGGGACTGGGGTGCACGTTTTGCTGGTGACAGTAGAAACAATGAGACGCGCCACTCGATTACCCGTGCGTTCAGCTTGCTACAGAATACATACCTCAGAGGGATTGCGACGCCAGCGCAGGTGCAATAATTAGTGCGAGCGCTGTGAACGGTAATGAATATTCTAGCGACTTGCACCCTGGAGACAGAGCCTGAGGTAAACACAAGCAGCGATTCGCGTCTACTGGCAGCTGTGGGACCGCGTGCTTGCAATACTGGTGTGACGTCAGGGACGACGCAGAGTTGGGCGCCAAGAACGGAAGTGGGTCAGTGCCGGCTGTGGGTAGCGGCCTCTGCGCTTGATCAGCTGTTCGGCTGCGGGCCGCGGATTCCCGGAGGCGGGCGAGCAGCGGCACTTATCTCACCTTCCCTGTCCCGTCGTCGTTATCGCACCCTTCCACTCTCTCCGCTCCAGGCTTTTCCCGGAACGCTGACCTGAGACGCGCTGCCGGCGGAGTGTAGCAAGCAGCACATGTGCCCACAGTCGATCCTCTCCCACGGACGCTGCAGCAACGCGGCGCAAACCACTCGTGAGAAAAACAACTCACTCTCTTCACACGTCGTGTTTTGCAAGTAGCAGGCGCACGCGAGTTGGTTGATTCTCGAAAGGAGTTCAAAACTACACTGTACTATCGATTAAGTCGTTAAGTGGCACTGATAAATCTACAGTGACAGCACAGAAATATGGGAAGAACGCGAGAGATGCATACTTGAACCTAAAAACAGATACTAGCCAAGCCTGCAGGTGGCACTGTTGTATTTGACCACGAACGGTGCCTTTCCAGTGCCCTCAATACGTTGCAAGTGTCAGTCGAGGTCAAAAGAGTGTTGTGCGTAGTTGTGAGAGCATTATGTGGGAGCTAAGTGAATTCGAACGTGGGAAAATGGTTGGTGCTCGTATGGTGGTTGCTTTCGTATGGTGTACCTTGACGGTGGTCAGCTGGCATTTGTCACCTGTGGATTTACTTATCTGGTATCTCCTGACAGAAACGATGATAAATTCGATTCGCAGTAACATTTCCTACATTATGAAGTATAAAATCAATATGGGAGTCGCTTGTAAGAAAATTTGCTGCTAGTTTCTTCTACGCCGTACATGTGAGCAAACACATTGTCGCCAACTTAGTTCCTTGTTACGTTCAGTTTAATCGATAATATGCCGCGATATGCTTCTTCCAATGAAGAATGAACATTGTAGATAATGTAAATATAAATTATATTATTTCTGTTGATAGGGCACGTATGAATAGACTACGGGACATGACGAAAATAATTTATTTACGAAATTGAATGTAATACGTATATTATTTACTCATTTTTGTTCACTGTATCATACAGACATTCGCGAATTCTTCCTTAAAAAAAAAAAGAAGAAAAACCACACCTTCCGCACAGGCCTTGAAGGCAAAACGGTACCGACCAGATTCCGTGTCATCCTCTGCCCTTAGGCGTCACCGGATGCTGATACGGAGGGGCATGTGGTCAGAACACCGTTCTCCCAACCATTGTCCGTTTTCGTGACCGGTGCCGCTACTTCTCAGTCAAGTAGCTCCTCGATAGGCCTCAAAAGGGCTGAGATCTATAATAATGACTGCATGGAGATGACATAGATCCTAGGCAGATGAATTTCTGGCTGAACGTGTAATGAATTTCTTGAAAGAGGTTACAGAAAAGCACGAAGAAGATTCGCAATTTGGGACTCTGCTGCGGATGATGTAGCTACTATTTCTACAGTTTCAGAAAATACTGCAGTACCAGATAGCAATGCGGGCAACACTGTGCCAAGTGGAGCAGTGGGTGAAACGTCTGGCACAGAAGCAGCAGAGAGGGTAGACTGTTTGCCTGTGCTTGAAGCAGTATTTCATGGAAGTCGTGAAACTGATACTAAAATGGCTACAAATATGCATTTATATACATCGTCTAAAGTTGAAACTTCTCGGCAGATTAAAACTGTGTGCCGGACCGAGACTCGAACTCGGACCTTTGCCTTTGCTCTACCATCTGAGCTACCCAAACACGACTCACACCCGGTACTCACAGCTTTAATTCCGCCAGTACCTCGTCTCCTACCTTCCAAATTTTACAGAAGCTCTCCCGCGAACCTTGCAGAACTAGCACTCCTGACAGAAAGGATATTGCGGAGACATGGCTTAGCCACAGCCTGGAGTATGTTTCCAGATTGAGATTTTCACTCTGCAGCGGAAGGTGCGCTAATATGAAACTTCCTGGCGGATTAAAACTGTGTCCCGAGTTCGAGTCTCCGTCCGGCACACAGTTTTGATCTGCCAGCAAGTTTCATATTAGCGCACCTTCCGCTGCAGAGTGAAAATCTCATTATCGTCTGAAGTTGTTTGTGAGTCCCTGGCCTTTCGGAGTTACGAGAGGAAGTTAAAAAATAGAGGAACTTTTGCAGTTCCTTGCCTTACGGCTTGGTAATGATGCTAGTGTCCAGGGCTGAAGTATTGTCGTCTGCAACAATTCTATACAACGTGTCACTCTTATTTCCGCGTTAGTCGTTGTATTGTAGCAGACCGTGAAAACTTGGCAGTTCCGTTGTCGGTTCACACCAAGGAGAAAATGTGGACATGATTCGCTTTTTATTTACGGATGGTGTTAAACCTGCAGAAATTATTCATCGAATGTAAGCGCAGTATGGTGACAGCTGTTTATCGAGAAGCAAGAAGTACGAATGGATAGAGCGCTTCAAACAGTAAATAACTTCTCTATGTGACGAGGGAAGATCGGACAGGCCATCGGCGTCAGTAACTGAGGAAAATTTGGAAGTCGCTGAGGGTATGGCGATGAAAAACAGAGGAATCGCTGTGGATGAAATCGTCAGTACTTTACATTGGTTCAGCGTCTTCCACCTTGTACGGCAGACTAAATTTTCGGAAAATGTGTGCAAGGTGGGTACCGAAAGAATTGTCAGCGAAACGTAAAGTGCAAAGGGTGGACACCTCTCGTAAACATTTGGCACATCGCGAAGGAGATGGACTCTTACAGCAAATTGTTACTTTAGACGAAACATGGCTGCATCTTGACGAACCGGAAAGTAAGGCTGCGAGTATGATTTGGAAACACCAATCATAACCCGAAGTTAAGAAATTTTAACGTCAACCATCCGCTGGTAACATTATGCTAACGCTATTCTGGGACATGGAAGGTATTCATTTCACCCCAAGAGGTGAAACTGTGAACAGTGAGAAGTATTGTGATGTGATGAGAACTAAACTGAAACTTTCGATTAGATCCAGACGTCGCGGAAAACTGAGAAAAGGTGTCATCCGGCAGGAAGATAACGCTCTGCCACATTGTGCCAAAAGGACGGCCGATACAGTAAAGGAGTTGGGATTCGAATGGCTGGAACAGCCGTTATATAGTCCAGATCTGGCTCCAAGCGTTTTCCATATGTTGGACCGTAGAAGGAAGCGCTCAGGGAAAGATTTGCAAATCGATGCAGAAGTCACTCATGTGGCGCAAAATTTGGTACAGGTGCAACAAAAAAACGTTTTTCCAACGGAATCTAGAAACTTGAGAAACGCTAGACAAAGTGTGTTGAAGTGCAGGGAGGTTATGGAGAAAAATAGTGTGTGTTTCAGTTTTCTATCATTAGAATAAATGTTCCTTTTCTCAAAAGTCCCTTTATTTTTTGACTTCCACTCGTATCTTCCTCCTGAGGCCATATGTTTACCTAGAGAATTTGATATTGCTGATAGTCTACAGATTTTTTCGAGCTTTCTGCTCCTCTTGATTGTCATGGATCACTATCACTCAATAAATCATGGTGAATCTAGAAATCCGTAACAAATAACGCAGTTTTATTGATTACTACATCCAAAGTATACTATAGACATGTATTTCATTGCCATGCTAGTTAAAACATTTTGTCGCTTAAAGGGTTACATTGACGCAAGCCTGCTAAAGACTGTGGAACAGGATTTCATTCTTGACTACATTTTGATAGACGACGTAACTGTCCCAGTGAGTGCACAGTACTGGCTGAGTTCTATCCATGTGCGACAGTGCACATTGATGAGTAGGTAACTTTCGTTAGCATATGAATTAGTCAGAGACTGTTTATGCCAGAATAGATACCATACAGGAACAGCATATGAGTAAGTGTGAGGGTCATCATAGCAGGAAACTTTATTTGGTGGTCTGTTGGTGTTCTGCGCTCTTAAAGTAATAAAAAATACACTTTTGTTGACTCGTAACAAATGTTTTAGGGTGCTTCTCGCTACAGCCATCACCATGGCGCGTTCCTAAACGTGGAGCTTCACTATTTTGACTTTGAAAAGACCGTCAGCCGAACTTACTTTCACTCTTTTCTAGGTGATAAAACCTAGTGGCTATCCTCTTGTTTAACAGTTTGTTTATATTACATGCCATTTGTCTTGTAACAGGATCTTACTTACGCATTTCCACGCACAAACTGTGGCACGACGTGGAAATGAGGAGGTGCTAAGGTGATAAAGCGGTTCACACTTTGGAGGAGAATCCCTGTCACAACCAACCAGGAAATCCGAGTAGTCTCACAGCGGGTGTGATAGTGATTTTCATTTTACTGATTGTGATCGTGAAATCAGGTTAGATAAAATTAGAGAGCGTATACTCGGGGAAGAGTATAAAACAGATCTGCAGCCAGCATCGTGAATGGCGCGTAGGGATCAGGAAAATATGACAAGATAGATTAGAGCATGTACTGAAGGGGTGGGAAATTGTTCCTTCCGTCAGCACGCAGGTGAAATAGGCAGAAAATCACCAGCTCCGTTGCCCGCCCACGGGAAACCGAGGTGGCAAAAGTCATGGGATATCGTGTCGGACGACCTTCTGCCCGGCGTAGGACACCAAGTCGACGTGGCATGAGTCGTTAGAAGTCCCACTGCAGAAATATTGAGCCATGCTGCCTACATAGTCGTCAGTAATTGAGAATGTGTTGCCGTTGCAGGATTTTGTCACGAACTGACCTCTCGATTGCGTCCTTTAAATGTCGGGCGACCTGTGTGATCTTCGCTCGAATTGTCCAGAATGTTTTTCAAACAACTCGCGAACAATCGTGACCCACTGACATGGCGCATTGTGATCCATAAAAATGCCATCGTTGTTTGGGAACAAGGAGTTCATGAATGGCTCCAAGCGGTCTCCAGGTAGCCGAACATAACCATTTAAAGTCAACCATAGTTTCAGTTGGACCAGGGAACCCAGTCTACTTCATGTAAACACAGCCCACAACATTATGGAGTCACCACCAGCTTGCACAGTGCCTCGTCGACAGCTTGGGTCCGTGGCTTCGTGGGGTGTACGCCGCACTCGAACCCTAACGTCATCATCTCTCACCAACTGAAATCGGGACTCATCTGACCAGGCTACGGTTTTCCGCTCGTGTAGGGTCCAACCGATATGATCACGAGTCCAGGAGAGGCGCTGCAGGATGTATCGTACTGTTAGCAGAGGTTCTCACGACAGTGGCCTTCTGTGAAGCTCATTAACACCAAATTTCGTTCGACGTATGCCCCAAATTGATTTCTGCGGTTATTTCACGAAGTGTAGCTTGTCTGTTACCACTGACAACTGTACGCAAACGACGCCGGCCAATGCGTTGTTCATGTTGTTGTTGTTGTGGTCTTCAGTCCTGAGACTGGTTTGATGCAGCTCTCCATGCTACTCTATCCTGAGCAAGCTTCTTGATCTCCCAGTACCTACTGCAACCTACATCCTTCTGAATCTGCTTAGTGTATTCATCTCTTGGTCTCCCTCTACGATTTTTACCCTCCACGCTGCCCTCCAATACTAAATTGGTGATCCCTTGATGCCTCAGAACATGTCCTACCAACCGATCCCTTCTTCTAGTCAAGTTGTGCCACAAACTTCTCTTCTCCCCAATCCTATTCAATACCTCCTCATTAGTTACGTGATCTACCCACCTTATCTTCAGCATTCTTCTGTAGCACCACATTTCGAAAGCTTCTATTCTCTTCTTGTCCAAACTAGTTATCGTCCATGTTTCACTTCCATACATGGCTACACTCCATACAAATACTTTCAGAAACGACTTCCTGACAGTTAAATCTATACTCGATGTTAACAAATTTATCTTCTTCAGAAACGATTTCCTTGCCATTGCCAGTCTATATTTTATATCCTCTCTACTTCGACCATCATCAGTTATTTTACTCCCTAAATAGCAAAATTCCTTTACTACTTTAAGTGTCTCATTTCCTAATCTAATACCCTCAACATCACCCGACTTAATTCGACTACATTCCATTATCCTCGTTTTGCTTTTGTTGATGTTCATCTTATATCCTCCTTTCAAGACACTGTCCATTCCGTTCAACTGCTCTTCCAAGTCCTTTGCTGTCTCTGACAGAATTACAATGTCATCGGCGAACCTCAAAGTTTTTACTTCTTCTCCACGAATTTTAATACCTACTCCGAATTTTTCTTTTGTTTCCTTTACTGCTTGTTCAATATACAGATTGAATAACATCGGGGACAGGCTACAACCCTGTCTCACTCCTTTCCCAACCACTGCTTCGCTTTCATGCCCCTCGACTCTTATAACTGCCATCTGGTTTCTGTACAAATTGTAAATAGCCTTTCCCTCCCTGTATTTTACCCCTGCCACCTTCAGAATTTGAAAGAGAGTATTCCAGTTAACATTGTCAAAAGCTTTCTCTAAGTCTAAAAATGCTAGAAACGTAGGTTTGCCTTTTCTTAATCTTTCTTCTAAGATAAGTCGTAAGGTTAGTATTGCCTCACGTGTTCCAAAATTTCTACGGAATCCAAACTGATCTTCCCCGAGGTCCGCTTCTACCAGTTTTTCCATTCGTTGTTCATAGTGAGAAGTAATGTTTGAAGTTCGGTATTCTCGGCACACTCTTGACACAGGGGATTTCAGAATATTGAACAACCTAACGATTTCCGAAATGGAATGTCCCATGCGCCTAGCTCGAGCTACTATTCCGCTTTCAGAGTCTGTTAATTACCATCGTGAGACCACAATCAGGTCGAAAACCTTTTCAGATAAATCACTTCCGAGCAAATGACAGCTCCGCTGCACTGCCCTTTTATACTTGTGAACGCGATAGTATCGCCATGTGTATATTTGCCTATCGATAGCACATCACTTTTGTCGCTTCAGTTCACAGTGGTTCTGTAGTATGCATGTAGATATAGTGACGCTAAATTTGTGATGTTCGCGCTGAGCCGTGGCTGGCTCGAGTCATTCTTGTCTTGGGTAAAACCATGTTTGCAGTCCTGTGGTTTTATTACACCTGCGGTTATCGCGATAATGTTGCTTTCCTCTCCGTGAGTGACAGCAGCAGCGTGCAGCGTGTGGCGGATATAGTTTCCGGCTGGGCGGTGTGTCACCAATCGGTCGGTTGGCGTGGAGCAGCAAGGAAGTCTCCGTCGAGCGTACTCTGGCCGGGGCCACTGGCGGTGTGCATGCGTGGTTGGAGTGTGAGATCTTGGACATGAAAGTTGAGTTCTCACCTAACCTACTATCGAGCCTCAGCTGTTTACATTTCTTCGTTGATCCTTGTCGCTTTTGGGACATTCCCGCGAGCAACAACGTGTGTGTTTTCAAGTCGGCCAAGATTCCAGCCATCATCTGTGAAGTTAATTTATTCCCTGTTAGTGAAGCTGACCAGCGGTATTTTCTGCCTTGTGGCCGTTGACGTTCCGGTTACCTGCCCTGGTCGTTGGCATAATTTTCGGCAGTGTATTTTCCTCGTTTTGTTGTTGCTGTCCAGCGAGGCGTGTAGTTCGATAGCTGAGGTATTGTTCATCGTTGTGGGCGCCAATATTCTGTATGCCGTTGCATTGAAATCTTGTGGTCGTTTTACTGGTGGCTTGGAGCGCAACTGATCTTGTTGATTGGTCGGTCGGCTGTCTGTTGGTTGGGTTGCCTTCAGATTAAGAAGTCGTTGGACAGGCTGCCAGTCTCACCTAAATGGGTGTTCGTGCTACAATCCCAGGCCGACCCTTGGAAACTTCTGAGCGCCGTTCCTTGTGTGTTACATAGCAATTTCCTAGCTTAGGTTTTAGTTATGCAGTTGATGTGTGGCCTTCAGCCGAGTATCAGTACCTCTTAAATTAATGTTCTTGTCTTGCCCTTAAGGCATGAGATTGTTGTTCTTTTATATGGGGCCTTAAGCCGAATTTTACATGAGATGTTTTAAGATAAGGCCTTCTGCCTTTTAAATTGAAACCTCTTTTATAGGCCTTAAGCCGTTAAACATATTGTGTTGATATGTGCCCTTCAGGCGGGTATTAATATCTCTTAAATTAATGTTCTTGTCTTGCCCTTAAGGCATGAGATAGTTATTCTTTATAGGGGCCTTCTGCCGAATTTTATATGAAATGTTTTAAGATATGGCCTTCTACATTTTAAAAGTGAAACTCCTCTTTCTAGGGATTAAGCCGTTAAATTATTTCCTGATGTGCGGCCTTCAGCCGAGTTTTAATATCTCTTAAATTGATGTTCTTCTCTTGCTTTTAAGGCATAAAACTGTTATACTTTTGTATGGGGTCTTCAGCCGAATTTTGCATGAAATGTTTTAAGATAAGGCCTCCTGCCTTTTGATTGAAATTCTTCTTATTGCTTAATATGCGGCCTCCGGCCAAGTTCCATTAAAATTAAATTGCTAGGGCCTTCAGCCTGTTTAGATTGAATATTTAGAAATAATTTTTGGGTAAAACTTCCAGAAGAACTTGTATTTCAATTTCTTGCTTAGGCCTTGTGTCTTGGCTTTTGAGAATGGCTTTCAGCCGATCTAAAGTTAATCAGAGGAGGTCCATTAAAGTTCTGAGTGTTTTGGATCGTTGTTGTAATATTTTGTGTTGATAAATAAAGTTTGTATGTTGAGTGCAACTGACAGAAACTTATTATGGCCCCTTTCCACAACCTAATCCGCTCTGTCCTGCTAGCTCAGGCATTTCACGGGCGTTTCCATTCCTTCTAGCTCGCGCACTATCTCACATTTTGTTTGTAACTGCATTGTTGAATTCGTGTGCACAGTTTAAGTCACTAAGTAAAAATGGCACTTTCGTGTACCCGCGTTGTCGGTGAGTGCAGCACGACACAGCTGACATCGGTGAGACTACTGTACAACCGTTAGGGGAACATGCCCAGGCGATCTCGACGGCGAGGCGGCCGGATGGTGGGTCGCCTTGCTGAACCCGGTCCCTCTTCAGCTGTCAGCTGGCGGCTAGCGGCGACCGTCCAGATTAGCAAGCAACCTCTAACGCCGCGCGGTTAGCGTCTTTCACGCACGCCTTGCCCCAGCCGACGCGATTATTGCTCATCAGTGCTACAGTGCGGACGAGTCCGGTTCTTGCTGCCATGTCAACCACAGACCAAGTTCATTAGCATAACTGTTCCAATTCAGAGTCTCCACACTCTAATATTCCGGTATGTGCTGGGTCTTTACAAAAACAGTGCCCCGTACTTTTACCGTGGGTTGAAAAGGTCAATATAAACATGTATTAGGAAACATATACTTATTGGTACTAATTACCTGAACACCGACACCGTGAAATACAGATTGCTCTATTCGTGCACGACAGCCAGAAGGCAGTGGACAGTGACTCTCCGCTTGTCCGGTTGGTACAGTGTTCGGCACAGTTCCGAAATATCATCTAATGAACAAAATACGAGTGTACGGAATGTCAGATGAGCCTTGTAATTGGGGTTGACCAGTGTGCGAATTGTGCTTTTACTAGTGGAAGAGAAGTCCTAATGATGCAAAAAAAAAAAAAAAAAAAAAATTTAAATAAATAAAACGCCGACGTTGCGACCGAAGGGTTCTAGGCGCTTCAGTCCGGAACTGGACTGCTGCTACGGTCGCAAGTTCGAATCCTGCCTCGGGCATGGATGTGTATGATGTCCTTAGGTTAGTTACGTGTAAGTAATTCTAAGGCTAGGGGGCTGATGACCTCCGATGTTAAGTCCCATAGTGCTTAGAGCCACTTGAACCATTATTGCTACCGCTCGCTCGACGAGAGATCCGTACCCAACGAGACAAGTCCGCTTCCTTAACTGGAATGTGAACGGTGTTCGCACTAAAAAGGCGGAACTGAACGACTTTATAACCCGACACCGCACTGACGTTGCGATGGTGACGGAAAACAAGCTTACGGCCTCAGTAGTCTCCGACTCCGTAATATGCAGATGTACTGGGCGGATAGGAAGGACCAGAGCAGAGGTGGCACACCGATTTTCACACGAAATTCGATACGACACCACATGGAGACATTACCATAGCTGAAGACGCTGGAAGCTACAGCTGTAACGATTCACACAGTAGTTGGAAATATAACATTGGTGGCAGGTTATATCAGTCCAAACCGCCCGCTCATTCGAGAAGATCTACTCACAGTCGTCTACAGCTACTCAAAAATTCTATTTAAAAGCCAAAAACTCAACTTGGAACTCCGGAGTCTCACCATTTCCGAGCTTTCAAACGATCTCAACTGCGTCGTGCACAGACCACTACATCCTACCAGGATCAGTCACTTCTACGAACAAACAGATGATGTCCTCAGCATTGCGTTAACAAAAGGGATTGATCCAAACCTACAGGTAAGCACCATAAATAACCTCTCATCAGACCATCTGTCAGTCGTAGGAATCATCAGGCGCGGAGGATTAGTGATCCCATCCATCAACCTAACGGAAGTCTGCTGGGACTAACACAAGATGTACCTCTCTAATAACGCCAGGTCTACTATACCTCTACATACGACAGCTGACATCGACACGGCAGTAGAAATTTTAGATATGAAGAATTAGCAGGCACATTGTGGGTCTGCAAACGTCACAGTGTTACCAGACCTGCAATTATCCATCTTCCCGCGATAACTGCAAGATCTGAAAGCGCTGCCGAACAGAGTAAGAAACCGCCGTATGAGGTACAGAGATCCGGCGGACAGACGGCGGACAGGTCTGTCGAGAGAACTCCGAAAAGGGGGGGGGGGGGGGAGGGGGTAGAGTGGAGGCAACAAACATGGGAGAACACAATGACAAAGTTTGTTTTACAAACAAAAGACGAATGGAAGCGTGTAAAACGAATCCGCAATCGAACAACAGATAAGCGAGCCATCGTGGGGCCGAATGGTTTGATATGCCATGCTCCAGAACAGAACCACTCCACGAGAGGTAGCGCAAATCGTCAAGAGGACAAATAACTCGGCACCAGGAATCGACCGTCTAACCAATGCTGGACTCCGGCATCTACTGCAAAAAGCCCTAGTATTCCTCACCAGGATAATAAACAGCTGCTTGATGACCGCATGCTTCCCAGAGGCGGGGGAAACGGGGAAGATTGTACCCATGCCAAAACCGGTAAAAAATCTGGGGGTACCTACGAACCACCTGCCCATAACATTACTACGCACCCTGGGAAATACCCTGGAACATGTGTGCCCCGTTAATGTATATCAACGCTTGTCGGCAGCGTAAGGTATTGATTTAATTATCATTTCATTCTAGAGCACTGCATGGCCGCCGATGGTATCTGTTCTTTCGGACATGTCCGAAAGAACAGATACCATCTTCATATAGTTCAAGGCTAAACGGTCATTGACCTCCTTCTTCCGTGCAGATGCAGACGTATTGCCTCGGTAAGATTGTCTGCTGCGAGTAATGAGTGTAATGGGCAGGGCCACTATGAACGTAGTGTGTGGACATAAAGTTGCGAATGTGGGTCTCACGGGTCGTGTGCAAGGGATAAGTCCCTGCAGTCGCTCTATCCCCTGTGCTCTCGGTGACTCAGATGGATAGAGCGTCTGCCATGTAAGCAGGAGATCCTGGGTTCGAAAGAACAGATACCATCTTCTATATCAATGTGAAATGGTCGTCTTGGATGTGTAACAACTCAAAAATCTGAAACATATTTTCATTTAAAGGTAGTAACAAACTTGTCACAAAACAAGTGAATATTCAGTACAATGAGGTGCGTATGATAATTGTTAGGCTATTGTAACCACGCATCACAAAACGGAAGAATTATTTTATAGCACTTATTACATTGATCGCATTAGTGCAGTGATTTGTACAGAAGTCATATTGAGAGTTGATATTCTCATTATCTGACATTATTAATAACATATACACATGAGTCGGTTATGCTAAGAAATTCGTCAATGGAACAGAAGGAGTTGCCCACCAATAAATCATTTATGCTCTTCCTAAAGTGAAATTTATTAATAATTAAACTTTTCTTGCTGCTGGCAAGTTATTAAAAATGTTTGTTCTTGAATAATGGACCGATTCTGCACCAAAGTAAGTGACCTTAAACCATTGTGAAATAATAATAATAATAATAATAATAATAATAATAATTAGACCATTCTTGCATAGACCACCAAATAACCCACAAGTTGAAACAACAATAACAACTATCAATACAATCATACACAACAAAATAAATGAAAATACAACTATGGAAGAGTTACAACTACTGGTTTATATAGGAGCACTCACTACACTAAATATACACACTAGGCAGAGATCAGAACCAACCAACACACAAAAGGAACCCACAAAACCAGCATGGCAACACAGGCTACAGATCAGAATAGAAAAACTGAGAAAAGATATCGGACAGTTAACACAATTTATAAGAAATGAAATATCAGACAAATCACGAAAACGGTTAGGTAAAATCACACAACAAGAAGCGATAGAGGAATTAGATGAAAAGAAGCAGAAATTACAAGCATTGGCCAAACGACTTAGAAGATACAAAAAAAAGTGAAAATAGAAGGAAACAAAACCAAACATTCACCACAAACCAAAAAAAATTTTACCAGAGAATAGATAACACACACATTAAAATAGACAATCCACCAAACATAACAGACATGGAACACTTTTGGAGCAACATATGGTCAAACACGGTACAACATAATAGACATGCACAGTTGATACAAGCAGAAACAGACACATACAAGATGATTCCACAAATGCCTGAAGTGATAATTTTGCAACATGAAGTCACCCAAGCAATTAATTCTACACACAATTGGAAAGCCCCTGGAAATGATAAAATAGCAAATTTCTGGCTAAAGAAGTTCACCTCAACACATTCACATCTAACTAAATTATTTAACAATTACATTGCAGACCCATACACAGTCCCTGATACACTTACACAAGGAATAACTTATCTGAAACCTAAAGATCAAGCAGACACAGCAAACCCAGCAAAATATCGCCCCATAACATGCCTACCAACAATATACAAAATATTAACTTCAGTCATTACACAGAAATTAATGACACATACAACACAGAACAAAATTATAATTGAAGAACAAAAAGACTGCTGCACAGGAGCACGAGGATGTAAAGAGCAACTGATAATAGATACAGAGGTGACATATCAAGCTAAAACTAAACAAAGGTCGCTACACAATGCATACATTGATTACCGAAAAGCGTTTGATAGTGTACCCCACTCATGGTTGCTACAAATATTGGAAATATACAAAGTAGATCCTAAATTGATACAGTTCCTAAACATAGTAATGAAAAATTGGAAAACCACGCTTAATATCCAAACAAATTCAAATAATATCACATCACAGCCAATACAGATTAAGTGTGGAATATACCAAGGAGACTCATTAAGTCCTTTCTGGTTATGTCTTGCTCTGAACCCACTATCCAACATGCTAAATAATACAAATTATGGATATAATATTACTGGAACATACCCACACAAAATCACACATTTGCTATACATGGATGATCTAAAACTACTGGCAGCCACCAATCAACAACTCAACCAATTACTAAAGATAAGAGAAGTATTCAGTAATGATATAAATATGGCTTTTAGAACAGACAAATGTAAGAAAAATATCATAGTCAAGGGAAAATACACTAAACAAGAAGATTACATATTGGATAACCGCAGCGACTGCATAGAAGGGATGGAAAAAACAGATGCCTATAAATATGTAGGATACAGACAAAAAATAGGAATAGATAATACAAATATCAAAGAAGAACTAAAAGAAAAATATAGACAAAGACTAACAAAAATACAGAAAACAGAATTGACAGCAAGGAACAAGACAAAAGCTATAAATACTTATGCTATACCCATATTGACCTACTCATTTGGAGTAGTGAAATGGAGTAACACAGACCTAGAAGCACTCAATACACTTACACGATCACAATGCCACAAATATAGAATATATCACATACATTCAGCAACAGAAAGATTCACATTAAGCAGAAAGGAAGGAGGAAGGGGATTTATCGACATAAAAAACCTACATTATGGACAGGTAGACAATTTAAGAAAATTCTTTATAGAACGAGCAGAAACTAGCAAAATACACAAAGCAATCACTCATATAAATACATCGGCTACACCATTGCAATTTCACAACCACTTCTACAACCCTTCGGATCACATAACATCAACAGATACGAAGAAAGTAAATTGGAAAAAGAAAACACTACATGGCAAGCACCCGTATCATCTAACACAGCCACACATTGATCAAGACGCATCCAACACATGGCTAAGAAAAGGCAATATATACAGTGTGACGGAAGGATTCATGATTGCGATACAGGATCAAACAATAAACACCAGATATTACAGCAAGCATATTATTAAAGATCCCAATACCATAACAGATAAATGCAGACTTTGCAAACAACAAATAGAAACAGTAGATCACATGTGGATGTACAATACTAGCAAATACAGAATACCCCAGAAGACATGACAATGTAGCAAAAATAATACATCAGCAACTTGCCATACAACATAAACTAATAAAACAACACGTTCCCACATACAAATATGCACCACAAAATGTACTGGAGAATGATGAATACAAATTATACTGGAACAGAACCATTATAACAGATAAAACAACACCACATAACAAACCTGACATCATACTCACCAATAAAAAGAAGAAATTAACACAACTAATCGAAATATCCATACCCAATACAACAAATATACAGAAGAAAACAAGAGAAAAAATTGAAAAATACATCCAACTGGCTGAGGAAGTCAAGGTCATGTGGCATCAGGATAAAGTTGACATTATACCGATTATACTATCAACTACAGGAGTCATACCACACAATATCCACCAGTACATCAACGCAATACAGCTACATCCAAACGTATATATACAACTACAGATATTGTAATTATTGATACATGTTCAATTACCCAAAAGTTCCTAAATGCAATGTAGCATATACCGTACAGTTAAAAGGAAGTCACACTTGTTAAAGGTCCGCGTCACTTTCCATTTTTAACCAGACATAATGTCTGAGAAAGGAAAGAAATAATAATAATAATAATAATAATAATAATAATAAAAATTCAGCATTGACAGAAAGACAAGAGCAATCATTCAGCAAACATTAACTGACACAATCTCCAAGGTTAAATTTATGGGGGATATCTCTGAACCCTTTGAAATCTCAACTGGAGTGCGACAGGGTGATGGACTTTCCCCATTACTCTTTAATATCATTCTTGAAAAAATTATCAGGACATGGGAAAAAGAAGTCATAGGAATTCAAATTGGCATTAGGAAAGATAATAGATTCAATGTGAAGTGTTTAGCTTTTGCGGATGACCTTGAAATCCTCACAAATAATAGAAAAGAAGCCACTAACGCCATAGAGAAGTTACACAAAACTGCACAAAGTACTGGCCTGTAAATCTCATATGAGAAAACCCAGTACGAAGAAAGAGTGCCACAAGACAAATTGCCTATTGTGACAAACCCATGGGAAAATCGTAAAAGTACCACATTTTAAGTACCTGGGAGAAGTCATCCAGCCATCAGGGATCAACCTAAAGGCCAATGAGGAAAGAATAAAAAAACTGCAGAAAGCATATAAACTCACGTGGAACTATTATAACAATAAGTCCATATCCATTAACGCAAAATCAAGGCACTAAAACACTGTCGTACTTCCGGAGGCACTGTATGCATCTGAAACAACACGAATAGGTGGGCAAACCAAAATCAAAGAAATAGAGAAACAAGAAAGGAAAAACCTCAGGAAAATTTTTGGCCCGATACAAGAGCAAGGAATCTGGAAGAAGAGACCAACATCAGAATTATATAAATACACAGACAAGATTACGGATAAAATAAGGAAAAGAAGAATGCAGTTCTACGGACATATCCGCAGGATGAATGAAAACAGAATTTCAAAGCGAATTCTTAAAGTCATCAACTCAGGCAGGGGAAAAACAAAATGGATAAAAGAAGTTGAAGAGGACCTCAGACAAGCACACACAACAGTAAACCATGCAGAAAATAGAACTGAATTCAGGAACATCACCAAAAAACATAAATTTGACACCATAACACAGAAGAGACCAGGATGTAAATGGACAGCGGAGCGAAAGAAATAACACAGTGAAAACATGAAAAAAATTTGGGCTCAGAAAAAACATAAACAGTCATCATAAAGGAATTCTAGTTCAAACGCTCTCTTAAATGGGAATAATCGAAAATAATAATAATAATAATAAATAATAATAATAATAATAATAATTATTATTATTATTTCTAGTAATGATTCCATGAACTGAGCAGTTGGTTTGAAAAACAGATATATTCTGATATGAAATTTCACTAAGGAGTAACTATATTGAGAAGCAGTAGTTAGTATCTCTAGTTCTTTGAACTTGGAACTAGCATCATTATCAAACTGTGAAATGAAACACATATTCACAAAATCTCTGCAGAGATATTTTCATAAAACTGATTTAAGATGACAGACACAGACAATGATTATCTAGGTGAAACATTTGAAACTAATTTTATGTTTTTAAACTAGAATCAGTTGATGAAGTTCCTTTAGTTGGAATGCTGTATTAATGTCTTTAACGCTTTTGCATGTATACTTTAAATTTTTATGTGATAGTAATTGTGCAAAAATTATGACAGAAAATTAACTATTTTGAACAGAGGACTGTGGAATGTCATAACTTGTCTGACAACCATTGACCGTTGATGGTGCTAGATTCTGTTCGCATGGAAATGTGACTGTTGAAGGCGGGGAAGCGCTGAAAATGAATTATATTTCGAAACAATGACACCAGGTGAAAAACTAGCATAAATAATGTCTAGTTGTAAGACCATTAACACCAAAAATTACCTACCAATAAATCTTTTAATTCATGCTATACACTACTAGTACTAGAAGTAGTTCTGGCACTCTATACTGAACCCTGTAGACTGTACTTGCAGCTCTCAAAACATGACTTCCCCTTCATTTTCAAATCACACTCATTTAATTCCCAACGCTAAAACTGGCAATGATTTGTCAGACAAGTGCCACGCTATTGCAATAATGAAAATGCCAACTTGTTACTTTTTTGCATTTTAGGGAACGACGTTTCTGGGTTCACATAAAAAGTTACGCTTATTACGCGTTTTTGGACTCGAAGAATTTTAGCTTGGCTTTATGATTTATAGCATAAATAATCCCGGAAATAATGCTACCTTTTTTGTTTTTATGTCACATATGTCTGACAACATTTGAATTTCGAACGCTTCAGTAGTTCTGTGGTATGCTCCTTCTAGTTGAATTTATTATAGTTCAGCAATTTCAAGAATTTAAGATTGCCAAGTTCTTCTTTCTGCTTGTCGTATTCTTTTAGGCATATACTGAAGTAAAATCTCTTCTAAACTGCATACAGTGTTGGTTTTTTTTATGTTTTTTATTGTTCTGTGTCTCAATGTGTAAAAACGGAAGTCTTATAGGTTCGGTTTGTTCCCCGTCTGTTAAGAAATGTTTTTCTCTGGAACGGATTAGAGTTTCAAGTTCAAATTGATGTCACATACTAAGGTCTGTGTCTCCTTGCTAGCGTAAAAATTTTAATCTTGCAAGTCATTGGAGTCAAAAGATACTCGAGAACTCACTCATCAAAACCTACAGGATGTGTCCCGTTGACGTAGAATCATGAAATTTGGCGAGAAGCGAGGTTTTACAGTACAGGAAAAGTAGGAAATCTGAAACTTATTAAATTGTAATTGCGTTACTTAAGAAAAAACTTTTTTCTACTTCAACATACAACGCATTCATCATCCGTTAAAAGCATAACGGAGATAAAATGTTATGTTCTTCCATAACCCATGTTTCATTATCACGTAATAAACATTTTATTAAACGTTCTCTTTCTACGTTTATAAACTGAAGTCCCCTGCTCGCTTCTTTTTGTACGTCCGGTCTAGTCTGAGGATCTACTATTGAGATTTTAATACTGTCTTGGAATTCCCGAGGCCAATGCCTTGACGGTATCGATATCGACACCAGGCAAAAATCGCTGAGATTCTCGATTCCCAGGATGGATGAACTACGTGTATATATAAAATAAAATTTGTACGAAAACCTCAGGTTACGATTCTTACTCGCACGTCGCCAATTTCTCAAAGATTCGTAACAAAGATTTGGCTAGGAACGATTCATTGATGGTTTGTAGCGCTGCGACCAGCATAGTTTTGTCGCGTATGGATGTGTTAGATGGCGACCAGTTTGGCTATGTAAAGGTAAGACATCAGAGAGGACTTCTGATTTCACGATCGATAATGAGCCAGCCGGAGTGGCCGTGCGGTTCTAGGCGCTACAGTCTGGAGCCGAGCGACCGCTATGGTCGCAGGTTCGAATCCTGCCTCGGGCATGGATGTGTGTGATGTCCTTAGGTTAGTTAGGTTTAATTAGTTCTACTAGGTGACTGATGACCTCAGAAGTTAAGTCGCATAGTGCTCAGGGCCATTTGAACCATTTTGATCGATAATGGAAGCAAGACTGAAGGATTGTCAAGACACATTCATAAGATTTGTCGACCTGAAAAAGCACTCGACGATGTAAAATGGTGGAAGATGTTTGAAATTCTAGGAAACATAGGGGTAACCTATAGGGAAGATGGGAAATATGTAATATGTACAAGAAGAAAAAGCGAACAATAAGACTGGAAGACCGAGAACGAAGTGCTTGGTTTCAAAAGGGTGTAAGACATGGATACTGTGTTTCGCCCTTGCTGTTCAATCTATACAACGAAGAGTCAGTGGCGAAAAAAAAAAAAAAAAAAAGAGATTCAAGTGCGTGAATAAATTCAAGATGGAAGGATGTCAACGATAAGAGTCGCTAATGACATTACTATTCTCAGTGAAAGTGAAGAAGAATTACAGGACCTGGTGAACGAAATGAACACTCTTATGAGTATAGAATACAGATTGAGAGTGACCCGAAGAGAGACGAAAGTTATAAGAATTAGCACAAATGAGAATAGCGAGAAACTTTAAATCATAATTAAGTTATCACGAAGTAGACGAAGCCAAGGAATTCTACTACCTAGGCAGCAAAATAAGCCACGATGGACGGAGAAAGGAGGACATAACAATTACACCAGCCAAGGCAAAAACGGCATTTCTGGCCAAGAGAAGTCTACTACTGTCAAACACAGGTCTTAATTTGAAGAAGAAATGTGCGTATGGAGCACGGCGTTGTATGGTAGTGAAACATGGATTATGAGAGAAGAAGAACAGAAGAGAATCGAAACACTTGAGATGTGATTCCACAGAAGAATTTTGAAAGTTAGATGGACAGATGTGGTAAGGAATGAGAAGGTTCTGCGTAGAATCGGTGCGGAAAGGAATAGATGGAAAACACTGACAAGAAGAAGGGATAGGCCAGTAGGGCATGTGTTCAGATATCACGGAATTAATTCCACGGTACTAGAGGGATGTGTAAACAGTAAAATCTACACTCCTGGAAATGGAAAAAAGAACACATTGACTCCGGTGTGTCAGACCCACCATACTTGCTCCGGACACTGCGAGAGGGCTGTACAAGCAATGATCACACGCACGCCACAGCGGACACACCAGGAACCGCGGTGTTGGCCGTCGAATGGCGCTAGCTGCGCAGCATTTGTGCACCGCCGCCGTCAGTGTCAGCCAGTTTGCCGTGGCATACGGAGCTCCATCGCAGTCTTTAACACTGGTAGCATGCCGCGACAGCGTAGACGTGAACCGTATGTGCAGTTGACGGACTTTGAGCGAGGGCGTATAGTGGGCATGCGGGAGGCCGGGTGGACGTACCGCCGAATTGCTCAACACGTGGGGCGTGAGGTCTCCACAGTACATCGATGTTGTCGCCAGTGGTCGGCGGAAGGTGCACGTGCCCGTCGACCTGGGACCGGACCGCAGCGACGCACGGATGCACGCCAAGACCGTAGGATCCTACGCAGTGCCGTAGGGGACCGCACCGCCACTTCCCAGCAAATTAGGGACACTGTTGCTCCTGGGGTATCGGCGAGGACCATTCGCAACCGTCTCCATGAAGCTGGGCTACGGTCCCGCACACCGTTAGGCCGTCTTCCGCTCACGCCCCAACATCGTGCAGCCCGCCTCCAGTGGTGTCGCGACAGGCGTGAATGGAGGGACGAATGGAGACGTGTCGTCTTCAGCGATGAGAGTCGCTTCTGCCTTGGTGCCAATGATGGTCGTATGCGTGTTTGGCGCCGTGCAGGTGAGCGCTACAATCAGGACTGCATACGACCGAGGCACACAGGGCCTATACCCGGCATCATGGTGTGGGGAGCGATCTGCTACACTGGCCGTACACCACTGGTGATCGTCAAGGGGACACTGAATAGTGTACGGTACATCCAAACCGTCATCGAACCCATCGTTCTACCATTCCTAGACCGGCAAGGGAACTTGCTGTTCCAACAGGGCAATGCACGGCCGCATGTATCCCGTGCCACCCAACGCGCTCTAGAAGGTGTAAGTCAACTACCCTGGCCAGCAAGATCTCCGGATCTGTCCCCCATTGAGCATGTTTGGGACTGGATGAAGTGTCGTCTCACGCGGTCTGCACGTCCAGCACGAACGCTGGTCCAACTGAGGCGCCAGGTGGAAATGGCATGGCAAGCCGTTCCACAGGACTACATCCAGCATCTCTAGGATCGTCTTCATGGGAGAATAGCAGCCTGCATTGCTGCGAAAGGTGGATATACACTGTACTAGTGCCGACATTGTGCATGCTCTGTTGCCTGTGTCTATGTGCCTGTGGTTCTGTCAGTGTGATCATGTGATGTATCTGACCCCAGGAATGTGTCAATAAAGTTTCTCCTTCCTGGGACAATGAATTCACGGTGTTCTTATTTCAATTTCCAGGAGTGTATATAGGAAAACAGGGGTTAGAGTACATCCAGCAAATAGCTGAGGATGTAGGTTACAAGCCACTCTGAGATGAAAAGATTGGCACATGAGAAGAATTCGAGCCTGGCCGTAAAACAAATCTTGAGAGTTTTGTGCCCGTACGTAGGCATGCACAGGTACAGTGTCATTTCATTTAAGTCTGGCACAATATTCTAATGGAATACGATAGAAAATTTGCAATGTTGTTAAAAGGTATCCTCGACTACGAAGTTTCCTCCACTTCCGGAGTTTACACAGCACTGGTTTAAGGCCCTGGTGACACAAGGCGCTAATTGGGTCGTCAAAATGAGAGGGGGACCAGGAGCGCTCAAGTGCAATATTTGCATACAGTGCGTATCGCAAGTAGTCACGAAACGTAGCAGCAGTATAGAGCACGAGGAAGAGGAGGGGGAGGGTTCGCCAAATGAAAAGTCGCTTGTGCGAAAAAGTGTTCTAGAACCGGTCGTGAGTATACAGGGTGGTCCATTGATAGTGACCGGACCAAATATCTCACGAAATAAGCGTCAAACGAAAAAACTACAAAGAACGAAACTTGTCAAGCTTGAAGGGTGAAACCAGATGGCGCAATGGTTGGCCAGCTAGATGGCGCTGCCATAGGTCAAACGGATGTCAATTGCGGTTTTTAAATAGGAACCTCCATTTTTTATTACATATTCATGTAGTACGTAAGGAAATATGAATGTTTTACTTGGAGCACTTTTTCGCTTTGTGATAGATGGCGCTGTAATAGTCACAAACATATGGCTCACAATTTTAGACGAACAGTTGGTAACAGGTAGGTTTTTTAAATTAAAATACAGAATGTAGGTACGTTTGAACATTTTATTTCGATTGTTCCAATGTGATACATGTACCTTTGTGAACTTATCTTTTCTGAGAATGCATGCTGTTAGAGCGTGATTACCTGTAAATACCACATTGATGCAATAAATGCTCATCCGTCAACCTCAATGGATTTGGCAATACGCGTAACGACATTCCTCTCCACAGCGACTAGTTCGCCTTGCGTAATGTTCGCACATGCATTGACAATGCGCTGACATTTGTTGTCAGGCGTTGTCGGTGGATCACGATAGCAAATATCCATCAACTTACCCCACAGAAAGAAATCCGGGGACGTCAAATGCGGAGAACGTGCGGGCCATGGTATGGTGCTTCGACGACCAGTCCACCTGTCATGAAATATGCTATTCAATACCGCTTCAACCGCACGCGAGCTATGTGCCGGACATCCATCATGTTGGAAGTACATCGCCATTCTGTCATGTAGTGAAACATCTTGTAGTAACATCGGTAGAACATTACGTAGGAAAGCAGCATAAATTGCACCATTTAGATTTCCATCGAGGAGGCCAATTATTCTTCTTCCAATAAAGCCGGACCATACATTAACCCGCCAAGGTCGCTGATATTCCACTGGTCGGAGCCATCGTGGATTTTGCGTTGCCCAATAGTGCATATTATACCGGTTTGCGTTACCGCTGTTGCTGAATGACGCTTCGTCGCTAAATAGAACGCGTGCAAAAAAGCTTTCATCGTCACGTAATTTCTCTTGTGCCCAGTGGCAGAACTGTACACGACGTTCGAAGTCGTCGCCATGCAATTCCTGGTGCATAGAAATACGGTACGTTTTTGAGATTGCCGATTCTCGCGCAATTTGTCTGCTACTTATGTGCGGATTAGCCGCGACAACAGCTAAAACACCTACATGGGCATCATCATTTGTTGCAGGTCGTAGTTGACGTTTCACATGTGGCTGAACCCTTCCTGTTTCCTTAAATAACGTAACTATCCGGCGAACGGTCCGGACACTTGGATGATGTCTTCCAGGATACCGAGCGGCGTATGTAGCGCACTCCGGTTGGGCATTTTGATCACCATAGCCGTACATCCACACGATATCGACCTTTTCCGCAATTGGTAAACGGTCCATTTTAACACGGGTAATGTATCACGAAGCAAATACCGTCCGCACTGGCGGAATGTTACGTGATACCACGTACTTATACGTTTGTGACTATCACAGCGCCATCTATCACAAAGCTGAAAAAGTGGTCCAACTAAAACACTCATATTTCTTTATGTACTACAGTAATATGTAATAAAAAGTCTGGTTGTTGTTGTTGTGGTCTTCAGTCCTGAGACTGGTTTGATGCAGCTCTCCATGCTACTCTATCCTGTGCAAGCTTCTTCATCTGCCAGTACCTACTGCAACCTACATCCTTCTGAATCTGCTTAGTGTATTGATCTCTTGGTCTCCCTCTACGATTTTTACCCTCCACGCTGCCCTCCAATGCTAAATTTGTGATCCCTTGATGCCTCAAAACATGTCCTACCAACCAATCCCTTCTTCTAGTCACGTTGTGCCACAAACTTCTCTTCTCCCCAATCCTATTCAATACCTCCTCATTAGTTACGTGATCTACCCACCTTATCTTCAGCATTCTTCTGTAGCACCACATTTCGAAAGCTTCTATTCTCTTCTTGTCCAAACTGGTTATCGTCCATGTTTCACTTCCATACATGGCTACACTCCATACAAATACTTTCAGAAACGACTTCCTGACACTTAAATCTATACTCGATGTTAACAAATTTCTCTTCTTCAGAAACGATTTCCTTGCCATTGCCAGTCTACATTTTATATCCTCTCTACTTCGACCATCATCAGTTATTTTACTCCCTAAATAGCAAAACTCCTTTACTACTTTAAGTGTCTCATTTCCTAATCTAATCCCCTCAGCATCACCCGATTTAATTTGACTACATTCCATGATCCTCGTTTTGCTTTTGTTGATGTTCATCTTATATCCTCCTTTCAAGACACTGTCCATTCCGTTCAACTGCTCTTCCAAGTCCTTTGCTGTCTCTGACAGAATTACAATGTCATCGGTGAACCTCAAAGTTTTTACTTCTTCTCCATGAATTTTAATACCTACTCCAAATTTTTCTTTTGTTTCCTTTACTGCTTGCTCAATATACAGATTGAATAACATCGGGGAGAGGCTACAACCCTGTCTCACTCCTTTCCCAACCACTGCGTCCCTTTCATGCCCCTCGACTCTTATAACTGCCATCTGGTTTCTGTACAAATTGTAAATAGCCTTTCGCTCCCTGTATTTTACCCCTGCCACCTTCAGAATTTGAAAGAGAGTATTCCAGTTAACGTTGTCAAAAGCTTTCTCTCAGTCTACAAATGCTATAAACGTAGGTTTGCCTTTTCTTAATCTTTCTTCTAAGATAAGTCGTAAGGTTAGTATTGCCTCACGTGTTCCAACATTTCTACGGAATCCAAACTGATCATCCCCGAGGTCCGCTTCTACTAGTTTTTCAAAAAAGTCTGGGTTCCTATTAAAAAAAACGCAGTTGATATCCGTTTGACCTATGGCAGCGCCATCTAGCGGGCCAACCATTGCACCATCTGGTTTCCCCCTTGAAGCTAGACAAGTTTCGTTTAACGCTTATTTCGTGAGATGTTTGGCCCGGTCACTATCAATGGACCACCCTGTATACGTAGATGTAAAGCTGGTAACAGAGCGGTAACAAGCTGTATACAGAATACGGCTGACGCACAGTAGCAGACATAGAGAGGGAGGGGGGTCATACTTACGGAGCGACAGCTGCACAGCTTCTATACAGCGGGGTACGCTGCAGGAGGCTAGGCGTACAGTGGCAGCTCGCTCAGCGGCGGCAGCAGTACTGGCACCGTGCAGTGTGTGGGGAGGTGGCGGCGGCCGGCGTCGCGACACCGGGGGCCACGGACGTCGTGGTATTCAATTGTCCGGCCAGGCGCGCAGCTGGCGGCCGCTCCTCCCGCGTCTTCCAGCGCATCCCCACTTCTCCGGCACTTCTACAGACGCGCGTCAGTCCTTACAGGAGTCCTCACACGACGGGTGTCCGCCACTTTTCACTGACGGCTAGAAATGAGTTGCAGAGGCAATTCTCAAATCGTTGGATTGGACGCGGTGGTATCACGTAACATTCCGCCAGTGCGGATGGTATTTGCTTCGTGATACATTACCCGTGTTAAAAGGGACCGTTTACCAATTGCGGAAAAGGTCAATATCGTGTTGATGTATGGCTATTGTGATCAAAATGCCCAACGCGCTTGTACTATGTATGCTGCTCGGTATCCTGGACAACATCATCCAAGTGTCCGGACCGTTCGCGGGTAGTTACGTTATTTGAGGAAACAGGAAGTGTTCAGCCACATGTGAAACGTCAACCACGAGCTGCAACAAATTATGACACCCAAGTAGGTGTTTTAGCTGCTGTCGCGGCTAATCCGCACATCAGTAGCAGACAAACTGCGCGAGAATCGGGAATCTCAAAAACGTCGGTGTTGGCAATTCTACATCAATATTGTTTGCACCCGTACCATATTTCTATGCACCAGGAATTGCATGGTGACGACTTTGAACGTCGTGTACAGTTCTGCCATTGGGCTATTTAGCGACGAAGCGTCATTCACCAACAGCGGTAACGTAAGCCGGCATAATATGCACTATTGGGCAACGGAAAATCCACGATGGCTGCGACAAGTGTAACTTCAGCGACCTTGGCGGGTTAATGTATGGTGCGGCATTATGGGAGGAAGGATAATTGGCCCCCATTTTATCGATGGCAATCTAAATGGTGCAATGTATGCTGATTTCCTACGTAATGTTCTACCGATGTTACTACCAGATGTTTCACTGCATGACAGAATGGCGATGTACTTCCAACATGATGGATGTCCGGCACATAGCTCGCGTGCGGTTGAAGCGGTATTGAATAGCATATTTCATGACAGGTGGACTGGTCGCCGAAGCACCATACCATGGCCCGCACGTTCACCGGATTTGACGTCCCCGGATTTCTTTCTGTGGGGAAAGTTGATGGATATTTGCTATCGGGATCCACCGACAACGCCTGACAACAAGTGTCAGCGCATTGTCAATGCATGTGCGAGCATTCCGGAAGGCGAATACTCGCTGTTGAGACGAATGTCGTTACGCATATTGCCAAATCCATCGAGGTTGGCGGACATCATTTTGAGCATTTATTGCATTAATGTGGTATTTACAGGTAATCACGCTGTAACAGCATGCGTTCTTGGAAACGATAAGGTCACAAAGTTACATGTATCACATTGGAACAACCGAAAAAAAAATGTTCAAACGTACCTACGTTCTGCATTTTAATTTAAAAAAAACTTACCTGTTACCAACTGTTCGTCTAAAATTGTGAGCCATATGTTTGTGACTATTACAGCGCCATCTATCACAAAGCGAAAAAAGTGGTCCAACTAAAATATTCATATTTCCCTATGTACTACACGAATATGTAATAAAATATGGGTGTTCTACTAAAAAAAAACAGTTGATATCCGTTTGACCTATGGCAGCGCCATCTAGCGGGCCAACCATAGCGCCATCTGGTTTCCCCCTTCAAGCTAGACAAGTTTCGTTCTTTGTAGTTTTTTCGTTTGACGCTTATTTCGTGAGATATTTGGTCCTGTCACGATCAATGGAACACCCTGTAGTTTAAGATCACCCTGTATATTGAAGACCTCTACATCTGTCGATTCTGTTCCATTTAGAGCGACGTGTTGAGCTCTATCTGCAAGGAAGAACTGGATGCAGCCAAAAATTTGTTCCGGTACTCTATAAGCTCGTATTGTTTTCACTAAACGGTAATGCGGGTAGCTTTCAATTGCCTGCTTGTAGTCACAGCACAAGGCGTCAATCTCAGCGCCGTTGTCTACAGCGCTCTGTATCTCATGAACGAACAGAGAGAGGTGGATTTCGCAAGATCTACGTTTGCAAAATCCATGTTGATTTTTATACAGGAGACTTTCGTTCTCCAGAAACGTCATATTTCATGAACATAAAGCATGTTCCCGTGCATCTCTCCTACAGCCTTTCTTGGAAACGGGAATGACTTGCGCTGTTTTCCGGCTTCTAAGTATTAATCGTTGCTCCAGCAATCTACCATTAACTGCTGCTTGAAGCGGAGCAAATTCTTTCGCATAAACTTTGCAGAATCATATAGGTATCTCATCTGGTCCTGATGCCTTTCCACTACAAAGCAACTGTAGTTGCTTTTCTATTCCGTGATCGGTTATCTCAATATATGACATTTCGACGCTCGTTTGGTGATCGAAAGGAGGGACTGTGTTACGACCTTCTACGTTGAAGCAGTTTCGCAACACCTAATTATTTCAGCCTTTTCTCTGTTAACATCCGTCTTAGTGTCAGTATGGTCTCTGAGTGAATGAATATATGATTTCGAACCGCTTATTGATTTTACATGGAACCAAAACCTCTTAGGGTTCTTACTCAGATCGATTGACAAATTTTACTCTCAAAATCACTGAACGCTGCTCTTATTGCTTTCCCTAGCCTCATTTTAGCTTATTTCAGCTTTTGTTTGTCAGCTAGGTTTAGACTTTTCTTGAATCTGAAACGAAGTTCTCTTTGTTTACGGAGCAGTTTTCTAAAAGAGCTATTAAACCACGGTGGGTCTTTTCCATCCCTTAAGACCTCGCTCGGAACATGCTTGTCCTCCCCACTAAAATTTGGATGCAGATAGTCGGCAATTTGTCTTTTGCCACTCTGACTAAGCAAAAATATCTTCCAACATTTCTTAATCTTCTTCGTAAAATTCGTAGCTATCACAGCCGTATAGCTTTCTCTACGTTGACTGATTTGATGTTGAGGTCTCTCTGTTACTAGGAGGTCTAATATACTATCTTCAAGAGTTTGTTTTCTAATTACCTGTCTGAAGAAATATTCGGACAAGATGTTAACAACAATTTTACAGGATTCCTGTCTTTGGCACCAGTTATCATGACTCTCCCAGTCTATACCTCACCCCCCCCCCCTCCACCATTATCAGTAGCACTAGAAAAAAAATATTTACTAACGATATTCTGCAAGTTCTCTCTTTTGCCCTCTTCCACTACAGCTCCTGACCTTAGCGGTCTATAAAAGCACTCGATTACCATTTTTTTCGCTTATCTTTACCCAGAGTAATTTACATTCTGGATCCGTGACAAGTTCGCTTGATATTGCCGAGATCTTTACTGCAATAAGTATGCCGCCACCATTGGCGACTAACCTATTCTCACGATAAATATTCCAATCTTAACTTAGTATTTCGATGATACGAGGGTTGGGACTTGAATAGTGGCAATTATTTATTCACAACCGATACAAAAGAGTTACATGTTTGTACCTGTTACTGTCCTTGGTTCAAATGGCTCTGAGCACTATGGGGCTTAACATGTGAGGTCATCAGAACTACTTAAACCTAACTAACCTAAGGACATTACACACATCCATGCCCGAGGCAGGATTCGAACCTGCGAGCGTAGCGGTCGCGCGGTTACAGACTGAAGCGCCTAGAACCGCTCGGCCACTTCCTTCACAGTAGTCACCAGCGTTGTGTAGAGCCCGTTGCCAGCGATGTGGATGGCGTAGTATACCGTTAGCAGACTTGTTCTGTTGATGGTGCGAATGGAGAGGTCTATTGTCTGTCGAATCTCTGGAACTGTTCTGAAGCGAATGCCACGAAGTGGGTCCTTCATCTTCGGAATCAAATCAAAGTCACAAGGACTTACGTCCTGAGGGTATGGTGGATGGTACAGTACTTCACAGTCCCACCGACCGAACAGAGCAGCCACAGTTTGCGCTGTATGCGCCAGCACATTGTCGTGCAAAATGATTGGTGGGGTGCGCAAAAAGTGTCGCCGCTTCTTTCGCAAAGCTGGTCGCAGGCGATGCTCCAAAAACGAACAGTAATACTGTGCATTGACGGCGTGCAGTGGAGGAACGTAATGCGTTAGTATAGCACCATCACAGTTGCACACGAGAATCACTATAACTTTCACCATACTGCGGCTCTGACGCACTTTCGACTTACGCGGCGAGGCGACCCATAATGACGCCATTCGTTGGATTGGCGTCTCAGTTTTGGCTCGTACGTTAGGGCCCGTGTCTGGCTCTGAGCACTATGGGACTTAACATCTGTGGTCATCAGTCCCCGGCCCGTGTCTCATCCAGTGTTACGATACGGGGTAAGAAAGCCTCTCCTTCGGACTCACAGCGCTCCGAGTGCGTCCGAACTGCGCCGTAACGCATCCATTTCTGCATTTGCGTCAAGTCATGCGGACCCCATCGTGGTGCAATTTTTCGCATGCCCAGGCGTTCCTTCAGGATGCGTTCACAGTAGTATGCGGTAATCCGGTAACGTGGGCGGGCTCAGGAAACGTATGGCGTCGATTACTGCCCACTAACGGGGCAACAGCATGCACTTCTTCTTCAGAGACGCTAGGACGACCTGCCCGATGCATGTCTGCCACAGTTTGCCGACCTTCGTTGAAGGCTTTTACCCAGCGTGCCACTGTTCTGTACTACAATGCCGATTCCCCGCAGGCCTCTTGAAGACCTTGATGACAGTGTCGTGCTGTACAACCTCTGGCACATTAAATCTTTATCCAACTTCGTTGTTCCTGTTTCGAAAACATAGTGACACCGTTACTCAAAAGTGACTGTGTTTCCCTCGATTGTGCGCACGCCGCTGACGTGGGACGGCCAAGTCCATTTCCTCGGAGGTAAGGTAGGTTTGTCAACAAGGTGTGCTATCAGCGACAATAGTAGATTCCACTGCCTAGTGTCTCCACAGCAGTGTTGCCACTATTTAAGTTCCAACGTACGTACATTACATAATACACTGAGGTGACAAAAGTCATGCGATAGCTATATGCACATATAGAGAGACGCTGGTATCGGGTACACAAGATGTAGAAAGGAAGTGTATCAGCGCATCTGGAATTTGTACTCAGGTGATTCATGTGAAAACGTTTCCGATGTGATTGTGGCCGCACGTGTCAGGACACGGAGTGAGATATCCCATATAGGAAACCGTTTGGGGATTCAGATGCACAGTGTCAAGAGTGTACCGAGGATACCAAATTTCGGGCATTACTTCTCACTACGGACAATGCTGTGGCCGACGGGAGCCACTTAACGACCGAGAGCAGCGGTGTTTGTTTAGCGTTGTCAGTGCAACAGACAAGCAGAAATCAATGTTGGACGTACAACGAACGTATCCCTCAGAACAACGCGCGGAAATTTGGCGTTAATGGGCAATAGCAGCAGACGACCGACGCGAGCGCCTTTGCTAACGGCACGACGTCGCCTGCACCGCCTCTCCTGGACTCGTGACCATGTCGGTTGGACGTAGACGACTGGAATATCACGGCCTGATCAGATGCGTCCCGATTTCAGTTGGTAAGAGCTGATGATAGGGTTCGACTGTGGCGTAGTCCCCACAAGGCTATGGATCTGTCAACAACGCACTGTGGTGGTGCGATAACGGTGTCGGCTGTGTTTACACGGCTAAATTGTGTCTTCTGGTCCAGCTGAACCGATCATTGATTAGAAATGGCTACTTTTGGCTACTTGGAGACCTTTTGCAGCCTTTCAAGGACGTCATGTCCCCAGACGTCCACGGACTTTTTGTGGATTACAATGTGGCATGTCATCGGCCCAAAACTGTCCGTGATTGGTTTGAAGACCATTCTGGACAGTTCGGGCGAATGATATGCCCATCCAGTTCGCCCGTCATTAATCCCACTGAACATTTATGGGACATAATAGAAAGGTCATTTCGTGCACAGAATCCTGCACAGGCAACACTTTCGGAACTATGGACGGCTATAGATGCAGCACGGCTCAATATTTCTGCAACGGACCTCCAGCGACTTGTTGCGATCCATGCGACACGCAATTTGACGGTCACCTCAGTGCCTCATTTGTGCGTGTATCTTGCGGGAGACTTTAACTGATGTAATGTATGAATGCAGAGTCACGCGGCGATAACATTGAATAAAATGTTCTAGGGTTTCCAACCGCGTCAATTGCTTAAAACTAGACGAGCTTTCGTCCAAGCACTCCTTGGCCATTGTCAAGTGGTATGACTGCCAGTGGGCTGTTGGTGCGCCATTATATGCGCTATCTGCCTGCTGTGACGTCACTGGTGCCCGTGACTTTGCCATATATGCTCATGTTTTGAGTCGGCGTTCGGTGTGCCCTCTACAACCGCGCGATCGCTGGATCCCACGCAGCGCTGAGCTGCAAGCCACCGTCTGTGTTCAGCGTGTTTGCGGTAATTTTTATTTCAATAGCCTCCTTTATTAAACTGTCCCAGAAGCCGTTAGTGCGGCCACGACAGAGGTATCGTCAAATTTTATGTGGTGACCGTTTTCTAACGCATGCTCAGTTAACGCAGATTTCTCTGGATAGCGTAGGCGATAATACCTCTCATGTTCTTTCCTGCGTTGTTCCACAGTGCGCACTGTTTGTCCGATGTACTTCTGGCCACACTCACAAGGTATTTCGTAGACTCCAGGTGTTACAACACCTACTGCGTCTTTAACTGGTCTCAGAAATTGACGGATTTTCGTTGCAGGCCTGATTGATTTGATCTCGTGTCTTTTCAACAGGCGGCTTATCTTTCCCGACACAGAGCCACAGAATAGCAGCAAAGCAAGTTTCTTTTCCTGCACTTCGTTGGTGGTCTTATTCTGATATTTCCCAGAAATCACTTATTTCACTTGATGGGCGCTGTAGCCGTTATTCCTGAAAACCTTGCGTAGGTGGCTCAGTTCATGGGGCAGGTTATCGTCGTCTGATATTACACTTGCACTATGTACCAATGTTTGCAATACTGTGCGCTCCTGTGCTGGATGATGATGGCTGCTGGCGTGCAGGTACAGGTCTGTGTGGGTGTGTTTTCCGTAGACGCTGTGGCCAAGGCACCCACTTCGTTTACGGTGGACAAGGACGTCGAGGGATTGCAATGCATTATCTTTTTCCACCTCCATGGTGAACTGAATTTTACTGTTGATGCTATTGAGGTGTTCCAAAAACTCGTCTAGTTTCTCGCGTCCGTGTGGCCAAATGACGATCGTGTCGTCAACGTATCGAAAGAAACACTTCGGCTTTAATGGCGCAGAATCTATGGCAATATCCTCAAAATTCTCCATGAAGAGGTTTGCAACAGCTGGAGCCAACTGGCTACCCATTGCTACGCCGTCTGTCTGATCGTAATACTGGCCGTTGTACACGAAATATGGAGGACGTAAGTGTGGTGTCACCGCCAGACACCACACTTGCTAGGTGGTGGCCTTTAAATCGGCCGCGGTCCATTAGTACACGTCGGACCCGCGTGTCGCCACTGTCAGTGATCGCAGACCGAGCGCCGCCACACGGCAGGTCTAGAGAGACTTACTAGCACTCGGCCCAGTTGTACAGCCGACTTTGCAAGGAAAGGTTCACTGACAAATACGCTCTCATTTGCCGAGACGATAGTTAGCATAGCCTTCAGCTACATTTGCTACGACCTAGCAAGGCGCCGTATTCAATTGATAATTAATATTATGAAGCATGTACCGTAACGAGAGATGTTCTACAAATGTGGATTAAAGTTAAGTATTACAAGATTTTCGAACTTTATTGCAATTCTCAAGACATTGTCCTGTTCCAGACCTCACGCCAATCTGCGTGAGCTGAACGCGTGCCTTTCGGCTGCCTCTCGTTGTGACTTGGCTGTCTTGCTAAGTCACAACAGTAAGAGTGTGCCTAAATAGCTCGACCACATCGCTTACAAAGTACTGGGAAATTAGGTCCAAAGCGTCTTTGATAGGCACATTCGTAAACAGCGCCACTACATCAAAACTGACCATAATACCATTCTCACTAAGGCGTAGACGGTTGATCCTTCTGATAAATTCTGCTGAGTTTTTTATATGATGTTCGCAGTGTCCCACATGTGGAGCGAGGATCTTGGCCAAGTACTTCGCCAGCTTGTATGTTGGAGAAACTATTGTAGACACAATAAGGGGAAATGGCGTCCCGTCCTTGTGTATCTTCGGTAAACCATAAGCAGTAGGTGGTCTAGGCGCCTGTGGGAGAAGATTCTTAACCACACAGTCTTCCACTGAAGATCGCTAAAGAAGTTCTGATGTTTTTCTTACTATTCTTGATGTCGGGTGGCGTGGGAGTTTCCGATAAGTATCTTCGTTCAGTAGCGCACAGATCTTCGTATCATAGTCCTCGAACTCCATAATTACGGCGGCATTGCCCTGGTGAGCAGGAAGTACCACAATGCTTTCATCATTACGTAGTGGTCGAAGGCCGTTGCGCGCAGCCCTGGTCATGTTGGATGCTGGTAACTTCACCTTTGCCAGTATACGGCTGGTTTCTCGCTGTATTTCGTCCGCTGTTTCATGTGGGAGCTTGTGGACTGCCTGTTCAACACCGATTATTATTTCACAGACAGGAATGTCCCGCGGTGAAGGTGCGAAAGTCGTTTCTTAAGTGCCGACATTGCACCCGCGTCTATATCTCTCGCCGTCGAGTTGATGACGGTGCGTACTGAAGATCTGTGGTTCGCACCATGTTGCTGTTGCCAAAGGCGGCCGAACTTTCCTTTCTGCTTCTCTGTAGTTCGTTTCTGTGCTGACGTCTGTTGAGAAACCGTAGCAGCGTCGACCCATTCCCAGTCCAAAGCTGTGAGTGTTCTTGATAACTGCAGGTGCAAGGCCATAAGAGCACGTCCATTTGCATCCAACTGTTGCCTTGTGTTGTGAATCCTTTCTCATAATAATGCAAAGCTGACACGAAGAAATATCCTCCTGGTGGCAGCGGTGTTGATGTGATGGAATACCATAGCAAATAGTGGAATGGTTTTCTCGTTGCGGCAGCGCAGTAGGAAGGCTAGCGAACTTAACAAATTTGCCTTCTTGACACGGAGCTTTCCGAGACGTTTTACGCTGCGCCACGTTTCCTCCCCGTAGAGGTACGTAATGTATGAATGCAGAGTCTCGCAGCGATAACACCGAATAAAATGTTCTCTGGTTTCCAACCGCGTCAATTGCTTAAAACTACACGAGCTTTCAGCCAAGCACTTTGTAACACCCCACCCGTCACTTATCTGGTTTTGGCGTGTGTTCACCCCAGATAATTGACTAACAGATCAACAGAGAGTGCAAAACTGCCGCAATATCGGATAACGCAAAGAAAGTAATAAGGCCCTGTGACTCCTGATTGAACTGCGGTGGCAGTGTTGACATTAATTGATTCAGAATTGATCACTTTTAATTAAAAATTGGGGGCACATTGATGTTATATTCAGCTATTGAACACCAGATGCAAATGTTGAAGATATAATTAAGAAAATGACTTGGAATTTCAACTACTTGATTGAAAACAGATGCAGTCGATTAGCACAAATTTATTTTAACTCCCGACTTTCCATCATCACATTACATGACTCCCCTATCAGGCAGTGGTAATAAATTGCGTTTACGTGGAGCGAAGCGCGATAAATCAAAATTAATCCCTATCGACTGACCCAGGCGTAATGCAAAATGTGGGAATTACCCAATACACGGCCCATGAAATCCTCGTGGAAACTTTGCTGACGTGATCCAACAAATGTGGCCTAATTCAAGCCAGAGCGGGTCCAACATTACCGAATTCAGCGTGGCGGGGAGGCGTCGTTGTGAGGACGTCGGCCGGCCTCGTGGTGCTGCAAGGCTCCGCTCGTCTATTCACTGCTAGCTATCTTGCTCAGTACATAGCTGAAGCAAAACTTTCTATCTCCAAGCTCAAGCGTTCCATTTGCTAAGTCCTAAACTGCAGAGATGCTCACTCTCTCTCAGTAAAACTGAGAAAAGAACGCCACGTCCGCACTCTAGGCAAGCTGGGAACGGAAGACCATCGCAGAGACTTCTCCCAGTCCGCTCTTCACCTCGGTTTCCCCTCCAGCAAAATCACTTACGCCAATTGCAACGCAAGTCGCGTTAATTATGCGTCGCTTCCCAACGCCGACCAATGCCTGCTCTGGGAAGTGAACAAATTCCCACAAAATTTCCCTTCCTCTCAACTTCTGCTATTTAGCTCCTCCCAGGCCACCCATCAAGGTTAGCATCAATTTTTCCGGAATCCTGACTCCCAGGAGAGTACTTCAGATTCCTCGGTCCTACGTTCCCATCGGGGGCCGGCGTATTTCATTCTGTCGCTCTTCACCTGATTTACTTCAGACTCTGCGGACCGTGAATTCAGCGTGAAGTTGCTATAGTCACGAACACGCATATTTTGACCTCTGTTGACTGCTCTACCGTAGCTTTGCGCGGCTTTCTCGCATGTTTCACTGAAAACGGGACGACGGACATTTATCAACAGGCGTACAAGTTCTCCGTCTGCTTCCCAGTACACCAGCATGGGGTCAACCACCCACTCAGTGTCACTCATCTTAAGGCAGCTGGAGGCCGCGCCCCATTACCGCTTTCTCAGAGCTTGAGCCGCCCTAAGCTGCCTATTGTCGCTTCCCTTCGCCGCTCCCCCGCCGGCCACAGTCAGTTCTTCCCTGGGATAAACTAGCCTCCAGTAAATCAACGCGTTTTCACAAAGTTTTCATGTAGTGTGAATTACTTTAAAACCATCACCCGGCATTAATTATTCCAAAACGTCCGTAGTATACCCTCTACAAGATGCATTGTGCCTTGTCAGTCTTTTTGTTCAGCCCTACTGTTCGCTCAACGTGAGTTAGGTGATCTTTAATGACTTCATGTAAGGGGCATAGTTCTTGCCATCTTACAACTTCTTGGCCATTGTCAAGTGATATGACTGCCAGGGCGCACCAACAGCCCACTGGCGGTCATACCTCCTTTACAAGCAATCTGATGGCAGAACACGACATGGCCTCACTCGTTTCTGTAGTGCTTTCGTTGCCAGCACATTAGCCGTTACGACAGTGTATTAATTTGCGCCTGGACGGGGGCTTGAACCAGGGACCCTTTGGTTGAAAGTCTAGCGCTCTACCGACTGGGCTATCTGGTCCCTCAGCCGAGCGTTGTAGTACATGTGCGAGTGATTCGCGTGTCGTAATTCCTGGCTTATGGCTCCAATGGCGACTTCACCGACTTCCCGACAATGGCCAAGAAGTGCTTGGCCGAAAGCTCGTGTAGTTTTAATCAACCGACGCGGTTGGAAACCAGAGAACATTTTATTTAACTGATGTATATCGCGAACGATTATGGTGCCAAGGCGCTACAGTGAGGAACATTTTTCTTAATTTATTTCGGATCTGCCAAATGCGAGGCCGCTACGGGCTACTCACGCGTCGTCGGCGTCGTCGGCGGCGGAGCGCCTCCCGTGCAGCTGGTGCAGCTGGTGGTCGCGGTGTTGCTGCTGGCGGCGGCGCTGGCTGGCTGCGCGCTGCAGCTGCCTGGCCCGCTGCCGCTGCTGGTGCAGGCTGGGGCTGAGCGCGTCGCGCAGCTTGCCCCAGGCCGCCGCCTCGTCCGCCTCGGCCGCGGGCCGCGCCGGCCACTCCAGGTAGGTGCGCGTCTCCATGAAGTCGCGCAGGTGGCGCGGCAGCCGCCGCCGCTCCAGCCGCTCCAGCTCCAGCAGCAGCAGGAAGTCGCTGCCGTCCTCCCACACCTGGTGCTTCGCCATGTCCAGCTCCCACTGGCACCACTGCAACGTACCGTCACTGCGTGGCGTACAACGAGTTTTGGCGCTGTCCCTAAATACGTAATTGCATATAGTAAACTGTACTTGAGTAAAGATGTCATTGCCGGAATTAAGTTAACAGTCAAAATTGATAAATACTAGACAGGGCACTGTTTAGTCATTTTTCCCCTTAGGTTAAGAGTCAAAGGAGAGGGGACTGTGGACTTTGTCTGTTTAGTCATTTTTCCCGTACCTTGGCAAAATGAGCGGTCTCAGGCCTTCTCTCAAATCAGGTAGGACAGATTGCTTTCACGACGCATGATAATCAGTGAAACCACTGCAGACTGACTTAACTCCAGAGTACAGCCCCTATTCAGGTTCCTGGTCAGCTGGGCATAGAGAAATAGCATTCTAGTTAGACTGCGCAACAATATTAGACTGCCTCCCTCGCATATCTTGTGTAATGGTGATGAAAGTAATATGGGACCCCAGCAAATACAGGGCACTGTGTTATTCCCCCCCCCCTCCCCCTCCCCCCGCTCCACGTGAGAATGTGATAGGACAGTGTATAACAAATATTGGCACGAAACACGTTCCGCCATGAACTACACAGCGAGGCAAGTGAGAGCGACTTAGAAATCTCTGGTGTAAGCAAAATTTTTACTGGGGTGGTCGACTGAAAGTAATCTGTAATGTAAGAGTTGAACTTTCATATAAGAACGTAATAGCTCCGCTGCTTTTTACGATTTACATAAACGATCTGGTTGATAGTATTGACAGCGGCATTAGACTGTTAGCCGATGATACTATAGCCTACAGGAAAGTAGTATCACATGAAAGTTGTGAATAAATCAATGAGGATTTACAGAAAATAAATGCGTGGTGTAATGACTGGCAGTTATCTCTCAATATTAGTAAGTGTAACCTACTGCGTATAACAAAGCGAAAGTCCCCATTAATGTAAGAGTACAAAATAAATGCCGTCTTTGAAAGCGGTAACATCCGTCAAGTATCTGGGTAAGACTATTCGAAATTATGTCGAATAGAACGATCGGATTACACAAGTAACGGTTAAGACGAACTCTAGATTGCAATTTATAAGCAGAATCGTGAAGCGATGCAGTCCTTCAACAAAGGAAATTGCTTACAATACGTTAGTTCGTCCAGTCTTAGAGTATTGTTCGTCTGTATGAGACCTTTACCAGTTGGGTCAGATTCAAGAGTTTAAGAAGGTCCAAAGAAGACCGGCAGGACTCGTGACTGGTACATTTAGCCACTTCGAGAGCGTTACAAATCTCATAGAAAGTTTCAAGTTGGGCACTGCAAGACGACGCGCTAAACAGAAGGGGCTGCTCACTAAATTCCAAAATCCGATCTTCGCCAAGGATCTAGAGCATATATTATTACCACCAACTTTCATATCGCGCAATGATGACTGTTCAAGGCGTTCAAACAGTCGTTTATCCCTCGCGCAATCCGTGAGTGGAACAGAGGGGAGGGGGGGGGGAGGGGGGGGGGAACAGCACGGATATTGCCCTCCGCCACACATTGCTTGATGGCTAGCGGAGAATACATGTAGATGTAGGCAATATCGAGAGGCTCCCCATATCGCCGATTACTCTAGGCCACTGGTTCCCAACCTTTCATAGACCATAACCCCTGAGTACAATCAGGCATTAGATAGTATCAACCCCCCCCCCCCCTCTTGTCACTTGTCATCTGTTGCCCACCCCTCTGTTACCAAGAGAATCACCAATTTTAGCACCTAACTAAAGTGTAGAATGAAACACTTTTCTTGCAACACTTTTATTTTTAAAATGATGAAAGATGAATCATATTGAGCCATGTTGCGGTTTGCATTGATGCCATTGGTAGGTTGGCATTGTGTAATAGGGATAGAGCCGTCTCGATTTCTTCTCGTGTTTACTGGCACCACTACCTTTGCTAGCATTGTCTGTCCACAAGTGGCAGCAGCAGCGGTTATAGGTATCTAGTACTGTGGTACTATCTTTGGAAGGACGTCAAGTGTTTTCCAGGTCAGAGTTTGTCGTGGAGTTCCGTTGGGACAGGGCAGCAGTGAGGTCCGGTGGCACGAGGACATGCTGGGGCATCGGGGGCTGCAGTTGCGAGGGCCGCAACCTCGTGGTCCACCGGACCAGTAGTGAAACCTCCACTATTTTGAGATCACGCTGTTTGTTCGCACATTGCTACTCGCAGGGTCCTTGAGATGAAGAGCAACGAGTGGAGTGTTTGGACTTCGTGAGATAGCTGTCTCCGCTTCTTGTTATTAATCATTGAATTCCTTGTGCGTGTTGGTAAAGTTCAACCAGCGGTATTTTTGTGCCTAGAGGGCGCTAACGCCCCAGTTACCTGCTCTGGTGGTCAACGTGTTTCCGTGGAGTGTACCTTTGCTCGCCTTGCCACTGCTGTCTGGTTAGGTGTGTAGTTCGACAGCCTCCTTCATTTTGGTCCGGATATGTTGTTTCTTTTGGACTACATTGGTCGTAGTGGTTCCTTCTGCTTCTGGATGTTCTAAACACCGGATTCTGAAGACGCAGTGCTGTCAGTCAGTTCTGCCTTACTTGGTTATTACATTGTTGTATTGGTTATCCGACGTTAGGTACATTTTGCAAGAGTGTTGGTCTGCGTTTAAACTGTCACTAGTTTGAGCTGCCATCCGGTTAAGTGAATACAGCTCTTGGCTGCCTGTCTCAACAGTTACGAAGTTGAGCGACTTTCCCAGGCCGATCCTTGGAGCACTGTTTGTGACCCATTTCTCTCTTGGTTTGATCAGACTGTAATGATTGTTTGATTGTTTTCAATATATACACTCCTGTAAATTGAAATAAGAACACCGTGAATTCATTGTCCCAGGAAGGGGAAACTTTATTGACACATTCCTGGGGTCAGATACATCACATGATCACACTGACAGAACCACAGGCACATAGACACAGGCAACAGAGCATGCACAATGTCCGCAATAGTACAGTGTATATCCACCTTTCGCAGCAATGCAGGCTGCTATTCTCCCATGGAGACGATCGTAGAGATGCTGGATGTAGTCCTGTGGAACGGCTTGCCATGCCATTTCCACCTGGCGCCTCAGTTGGACCAGCGTTCGTGCTGGACGTGCAGACCGCGTGAGACGACGCTTCATCCAGTCCCAAACATGCTCAATGGGGGACAGATCCGGAGATCTTGCTGGCCAGGGTAGTTGACTTACACCTTCTAGAGCACGTTGGGTGGCACGGGATACATGCGGACGTGCATTGTCCTGCTGGAACAGCAAGTTCCCTTTCCGGTCTAGGAATGGTTCAAATGGTTCAAATGGCTCTGAGCACTATGGGACTCAACTGCTGAGGTCATTAGTCCCCTAGAACTTAGAACTAGTTAAACCTAACTAACCTAAGGACATCACAAACATCCATGCCCGAGGCAGGATTCGAACCTGCGACCGTAGCGGTCTTGCGGTTCCAGACTGCAGCGCCTTTAACCGAACGGCCACTTCGGCCGGCTAGGAATGGTAGAACGATGGGTTCGATGACGGTTTGGATGTACCGTGCACTATTCAGTGTCCCCTCGACGATCACCAGTGGTGTACGGCCAGTGTAGTAGATCGCTCCCCACACCATGATGCCGGGTGTTGGCCCTGTGTGCCTCGGTCGTATGCAGTCCTGATTGTGGCGCTCACCTGCACGGCGCCAAACACGCATACGACCATCATTGGCACCAAGGCAGAAGCGACTCTCATCGCTGAAGACGACACGTCTCCATTCGTCCCTCCATTCACGCCTGTCGCGACACCACTGGAGGCGGGCTGCACGATGTTGGGGCGTGAGCGGAAGACGGCCTAACGGTGTGCGGGACCGTAGCCCAGCTTCATGGAGACGGTTGCGAATGGTCCTCGCCGATACCCCAGGAGCAACAGTGCCCCTAATTTGCTGGGAAGTGGCGGTGCGGTCCCCTACGGCACTGCGTAGGATCCTACGTTCTTGGCGTGCATCCGTGCGTCGCTGCGGTCCGGTCCCAGGTCGACGGGCACGTGCGCCTTCCGCCGACCACTGGCGACAACATCGATGTACTGTGGAGACCTCACGCCCCACGTGTTGAGCAATTCGGCGGTACGTCCACCCGGCCTCCCGCATGCCCACTATACGCCCTCGCTCAAAGTCCGTCAACTGCACATACGGTTCACGTCCACGCTGTCGCGGCATGCTACCAGTGTTAAAGACTGCGATGGAGCTCCATATGCCACGGCAAACTGGCTGACACTGACGGCGGCGGTGCACAAATGCTGCGCAGCTAGCGCCATTCGACGGCCAACACCGCGGTTCCTGGTGTGTTCGCTGTGCCGTGCGTGTGATCATTGCTTGTACAGCCCTCTCGCAGTGTCCGGAGCAAGTATGGTGGGTCTGACCCACCGGTGTCACTGTGTTCTTTTTTCCATTTCCAGGAGTATATATATATATATATATATATATATATATATATATATATATATATATATATATATATATATATATATTACTATTGGGGCCTTCAGCTGACAAATAATTTGAATTTCTGGTCAATAAGGCTTTCAGTCGTGGGAGCAACTTGCTTAAGAATTTTTTATTAAACATTGTGTCTTAATAGTCAAATTTGATAGCTGTTACTTATTGTCAACCTCATTTGCAGTTGTTTCCAAATAAAGCGTACGTGATTTTAAAAGGAAGAAAAATTGAGCAACCAACGGTAACTGAGTAAGGCCCCGTCCACACCGAACCCTGCCTTTCCGTAAGTCCCATGTCTCACATACTTAGTTTGCGTGTATGTGTGCGTATTAGACTAAACGACGAAGGAATTGGTGGTGCATCGCAAGTGCTGTCCACAACTCCATCTCAGAAAAGAAAGCTAAGTATACACAGCGAGGCAAAAACTTGGTGCAAAAACATACTTCCCCTGCATTACTCCTCTCCATTGCGGCATCTGCTTGACCGGTACACCGCAACCCCATTTAAAACCAAAGACTTTCACATGTGGGCGCTATACTTACTCTATGTAAATCACTTCTTTGCTGCACTCCTTAAGTCTGAACTGGCAGCAATGGGGCGACTTCAGGTTGTTAACCCTTTGCGTCTAACTGTTCTAATAGTAATAACCATAATAATAATAATACCAAAGCTGTGTACATCCCTATAATAACCCTTATGATATTACTGCTGCGTCATGCTGTCAATGAATTCATTTATCTCTTTTGAAGGGAGTAATGAAGCAATTTCTAAAGTACTGCAGGTGCTCTGCACCGTCTAAGGCAGGGGCGGGCAGGAATCCTGCACATGTGCGGTGCACTTGCACACTTGCACGCGTGCAGTTAACAGGTGTTCCGCGTGCACACAGGGGCAAGCTGGCCACCCGCTTATCTCCCCTCCCCTCCACACCTTCTGTCCACTCCTTCCTCTTTAATGCGTTTTGTTTCCTAGCTTGCTTTATTGAGTGAATGAATAAGGTTAGTAGGAGTGCTTGAAGGAAATCATGGTTTGAAAGAGTACCTGTTAACTACGATACGTTTTAATTATCACAGGTGGAGTTTACAATACGTTTAATATCTGGAACAAAATTTCTACATACAGACAAACACAAACAGTTACGTAAATTTTCATCACTGATGTTTGCTCTTAACCGAGACTTATTAATTCAGCAAATGGTTTTCCAGCTCTCGCTATATTAAGCGCAGTCTTATAACTTGCACATACCGCTGGGCTATTATTGTTGTCGTCCTGAAAACTTGAAAACAGTGATCCATAAAATTTTGAATCAGTTAGATGAGAGACATGACGAGAGAAAGTCGCAGATCTCTCGTGACAACAGCAACTACGACAAATTCAAATGGCTCTGAGCACTATGGGACTTAACTGCTGTGGTCATCAGTCCCCTAGAACTTAGAACTACTTAAACCTAACTAACCTAAGGACATCACACACATCCATGCCCGAGGCAGGATTCGAACCTGCGACCATAGCGGTCGCGTGGTTCCAGGCTGTAGTGCCTAGAACCGCTCGGCCACTTCGGCCGGCCAACTACGACAGATTCATCTGGTATCGTCAGATCGCTCTTTTAAGCTCAGTCAATTCCCCATCCGCTCAGAATCCGACAATAAATTGTACTCGTTCTTGTGAAATTTATTATAATGGCCTTCAATATTAAACTTCCGTTGACCAGCGAGAATGCTGCCACATATTAAACATTTCGAATTTTCACTTTTTTGCACAAAGAAAAAATGATTCTCCCATTACTTTTTAAAAGATAGCAAATCTCCACTTCTCCGTTTCTTGAAATACAACGTTCACTACATAGTGCTCGCTTCGCATCAACGTCCGCAGCTTAGCCTGGCATTACACTGCCGCAACCTGCCGGCTGTCGCCACAGCCCCGGTCGACGCCTGCACGCGAGCAGCACACGTTCAGCGCTGTGCGCTCATGAGCCGCGTGCAACGTTTGCCCGCCCCTGGTCTAAGGCGCTGCTTCCCGATCGGCACGAATCCTCCCGGCAAATTAGTGTCGAGGTCCGGTGTGCCGGCCAGCCTGTGGATGGTTTTTAAGGCGGTTTTCCATCTGCCTCGGTGAATGCGGGCTGGTTCCCCTTATTCCACCTGAGTTACACTATATCGGCGATTGCTGCGCAAACACTGTCTCCACGTACGCGTACACCTAATTACTCTACACGTAAACATTGGGGTTATACTCGTCTGATATGCGAAGTTCCCGGAGGGGGGGGGGGTTCCCGGGGGGGCCGAACGAACCCTGAGTTCGGTGTGGGGCGGCGGTGTAGTGGGTGGCCTGTTGTGGGGTTGTGAACCACTGAGGGGTACGGCGGAACGACGCTTCTCCGTCGTTTCTAGGTCCCCGATTCAATACACACGATACACACACACTCCAGCTACTACCTACAACTTGGAGAACATATTTTCTTGACATATTTAGCATTTGTTACGTATATGTCTCAGTTTTATCATCAGCGATGTACGGGACAATACGCAACGTATGTGTGTAGTGGGTGGACTATGTGATGAACCTATAAGCTCCACCACATCAACGCTTGTAATTGAGAAAAAGTGATTACTGATAACTTGTATCGTCAGTATTAGATTCCTACAAAATTGTGATAATAATAATTATCTTTTGAAAATAATTTAGTTTAGTAACTGAAACAGAACCGAATCGTTTAGTTTTTACCCCTCATAAAATTTCATTTTACCCCTCAGGGGTTAACCACCCTCAGGTTGGGAACCACTGCTCTAGGCTGAAGCAAAAATACTCGCTGCTGCACTTAGATGTATTGAATGTGAAATTTTATGTTGTAGAACAATTTATACTAATTCTACAAATCCGAATGTAACTCTTCCTCTTACCTTTTCACGACTAACCGCTGAACCAATTTTGATAAAATTTGCTACGCAGATAGCTTAATTCTTGAGGAAGAATACATGGTACTTTATAAAATAAAATAAAAAATAATAGTTTCTAGCATTTGTAGACTTAGAGAAAGCTTCTGACAATGTTGACTGGAATACTCTCTTTCAAATTCTAAAGGTGGCAGGGGTAAAATACAGGGCGCGAAAGGCTATTTACAATTTGTACAGAAACCAGATGGCAGTTATAAGAGTCGGGAGACATGAAAGGGAAGCAGCGGTTGGGAAGGGAGTAAGACAGGGTTGTAGCCTCTCCCCGATGTTATTCAATCTGTATATTGAGCAAGCAGTAAAGGAAACAAAAGAAAAATTCGGAGTAGGTATTAAAATCCATGGAGAAGAAATAAAAACTTTGAGGTTCGCCGATGACATTGTAATTCTGTCAGAGACAGCAAAGAACTTGGAAGAGCAGTTGAACGGAATGGATGGTGTCTTGAAGGGAGGATATAAGATGAACATCAACAAAAGCAAAACTAGGATAATGGAATGTAGTCGAATTAAGTCGGATGATGTTGAGGGTATTAGATTAGGAAATGAGACACTTAAAGTAGTAAAGGAGTTTTACTATTTGGGGAGCAAAATAACCGATGATTGTCGAAGTAGAGAGGCTATAAAATATAGACTGGCAATGGCAAGGAAAGCGTTTCTGAAGAAGAGAAATTTGTTAACATCGAGTATAGATTTAAGTGTCAGGAAGTCATTTCTGAAAGTATTTGTATGGAGGGTAGCCATGTATGGATGTGAAACATGGACGTAAATAGTTTGGACAAGAAGAGAATAGAAGCTTTCGAAATGTGGTGCTACAGAAGAATGCTGAAGATTAGATGGGTAGATCACATAACTAATGAGGAGGTACTGAATAGGATTGGGGAGAAGAGGAGTTTGTGGCACAACTTGACCAGAAGAAGGGATCGGTTGGTAGGACATGTTCTGAGGCATCAAGGGATCACCAATTTAGTATTGGAGGGCATCGTGGAGGGTAAAAATCGTAGGGGGAGACCAAGAGATGAATACACTAAGCAGATTCAGAAGGATGTAGGTTGCAGTAGGTACTGGGAGATGAAGAAGCTTGCACAGGATAGAGTAGCATGGAGAGCTGCATCAAACCAGTCTCAGGACTGAAGACCACAACAACAACAACAAAAAATAATAATGAAAATAAACATGAAAAATCGCGCCTCATAAGAAGTATGTTAGTGGGATGCCAATAACGGTTGCATGAAGGTTGGCAGTTCTTGGTGTTTATTAAGTGGCAGTGCGAATACATTGTTTAATCATACAAGCAGTTCTTGAAATTTTAAAAAGAACCGCGAAACCATCTGGCGAAGCTGGACAATTTTTGTGGCGCATTGTTGTGGAGATACGTAATAATATCCGACGGTAAGGGTGAGAACAGTATTTGAAATTGTTAGAACCTGCTGCGCAAAGATATATCTGGTTTAGCTCATCTTTCTGAAAGGGGTCGAGACCTTAGATGTAGAACGTCAGAAGGCCTCAAGAGCTAAAGAAACATTAGAACAGTTAGACGCCCGTCGAATTTTAGACGCTGAGCATGACACGTCTTTTATACGTTCTCAGACAGTAGAAGATTTACGGCGGCGGTGCCGTTTAAAGGGTTTTACGACAAGCAGAGAGACGTCATGCCTGTACACGTATAGCGTTGGAGGCTTTCAGTGAGGCTGTATTCCATTATGGTCCATTAATTGGTTTTGTTAATCATCGATTAGTCATCTTAGGAAGAATGGATTAGAAATGTAGGCCCTGTAACTCGTTGAAATGAGATAAAAAACGTTTGGTATGTGGCAAAACCTTACTTCAATTACTAGATGACTGGACTGGCGTATCACCGAGGAAACTACTCACTTGCTAATTTTGCTAACGCTTGTTGCAGACTTTGAATATACAGCATTAATGGCATGGGCCTTGTGACTAGATTTTTGTGAGCTGAATTCTTATGTTGGTTCCGCCGGCCGCTGTGGCCGAGCGGTTCTAGGCGCTTCAGACTGGAAGAGCGCTGCTGCTACAGTCGCAGGTTCGAATCCTGCCTCGGGCATGGATGTGTGTGATGTCCTTAGTTTAGTTAGCTATAAGTAGTTCTATTCTAGGGGACTGATGACCTCAGAATTTAAGTCCCATAGTGCTCAGAGCCATTTGAACCATTTTGAACCATTACATATAAACATATTCGGTTTCGATTCCCGGCCGGGTTGGGGATTTTCTCTGCCCGCAGGCTGGGTGTTTGTGTTTTCCTCTTCATTTCATCATCATTCCCAACTTTCGTGACAGTGGCTAGATCGGAATGTGAAAAAAAATTGGACTGTGAAAAAATTGACGCTTTGTACGGTCGCTGATGACGGCGCAGTTGAGCGCCCAACAAACCAAACATAATTACCATGCAAACATATTCATAAATTATTAGCTTGCTTATTTTACCTCACTGATCATAACAAAACTACTGATTTGCGAGCTTAGGCACGGGTAACAGTTCGTGTAAAATTAAAGGTACAGTTGTCAAGACTTAGAATTACTTAAACGTAACTAACCTGAGGACATCACACACATCCATGCCGGAGGTATGTGACCGTAGCTGCCGCGTGGTTCCGGACTGAAGCGCCTAGAACCGCTCGACCACAGCGGCCGGCTGCCTTACTACACATAGTTCCATTAGAGACGGTGTGCCGTTCCATTCCTCCGGCCTTTGAACTCACTAAACACTGATTCTAAGTTGATCTAACGGAACGGAATGGAGCTGAACGCCAAAGCATTCCATAGTCCATTACAAATGGCAGCACTGATACTGGCCGACAACGGAACGGAACGGGACGGAACTGAAAGTCAGAATATTCTACAGGGCATCCAGAATAGCGGCATTCACACTGGCCACAAGAGAACGGAAAGGGGACAGAACTGAAAGACAAAATATTCCACAATGCATTTGAAATGGAAGCACTGGCCGACAACGGAATGGAATAGGACAGGATTGAACGTGAAACTGTTCCACATTGCATTCCAAATGCAAGTATTCACACTGGCCGACAACGGAACGGAATGGGACGGAACTGAGCGTGAAAACACTCCACAGTGCACTCCAAATGGTAGCATTCACGTTGGCCAACAATGGAACGGAACTGAACTTCAAAAAATTCCACTTTAAAAGTGGCAGCATTCGTACTGGCCGAAAACAGAACGGAACTGGAGGGAATGGAACGTCAAAATGTTCCACATTGCATTTCAAATGGAAGCATTCACATTGGCCGCTAACAGAACGGAACGGGGCACAATGGAACTAAATGACAAAACATTGCACTTTCCAAATGGCAGAATCCACACTGGCCGATAACGGAATGGAACGGGACGGAATTGCACGTTCCATTAACTGTTGTTCCACACAATTGGTCAGATATCTGAAAGCAGAAAATGGTTTAAGTTTGAGGAGATTCGAAGTAGAGCACTGTTACCATCGGTTCAGTGAACACAGGTTGGTTGACTGGCCCTCCCACATGTATCGCTATCACTTGTGTGTGGGCCTGCTCAGAACGCACATCTTGTGCTACTGCTGCACTGTCGGTTTCCGTTCCCAAATTGCAAACAATTATATCATTGTAAGACGGGAGGTACATACACTTCCACAGAACAGCGAGCACCAATATGGGAACCGCTGTAATCTAAAATGTTGCAACAAAAACTGGGGACGGCTTTGTTACCTTTAGCCCGTTCAGCATTATAATTTTATTGAATGTCCTGATGCAGCAACACGTCATCTCGAGTTTCACAATTACTGATGATGCTCTGTTTAGTAGTGAAGAACTTCGGAATGTACCCCTCCAAACTTGCTTCATCTAAAATGGTTCAAATGGCTCTGAGCACTATGCGACTTAACTTCTGAGGTCATCAGTCGCCTAGAACTTAGAACGAATTAAACCTAACTAACCTAAGGATATCACACACATCCATGCCCGAGGCAGGATTCGAACCTGCGGCTTCGTCTAAGAATGAGTGTTGAACGAAGGCGTTGACAGTTAATCCTGACACAGTCTTAATTTTCCTGCCATCGTAATATTAATTATATACCTGAACAATGGCTCGCAGTCCCGCCTAATGATTTGTCTATTGCCGCAGACTGGAGCCTAGCTATGTATCTGTCTCTGCTTTCAACAAATAAGATGAAAGACCCTCTGTCGGTAGTTGCTTATATCTTAGCAGTGCATCTTACATGCTGGTGGGTGGCGTCGACACGTAGCACTTTCTCCATTTTTTTCTCGTTGAACGTGGTTCATCGTCTTTTTCCTCGTCCGCCCAGTCCCGTTGGCGTTTCTGCGAGGGCTGTAGGCCTCTTTCTGTAGTTGCATCTACTAGTGGAACGTTGTTGGAGTGCGTCTGCGTTGCAGTACGCGATGATTGGGTCGTTATCACTTTACTGGTGAATACATGAAATGCTTTAGTATGCAGTGGGACACTGTGGGGCTGGTTTTGTGAAGTTTGTGGAGCAGAGGGGCTCCAGTCGCCATGATATATACTTCAACAATTCGGCAGAGCCTATGTGTGTGTGTGTGAATTCCTAAGGGACCAAACTGCTGAGGTCATCGGTCCCTAACGTACACACTAGTTAAACTAACTTAAATTAACTTATGCTAAGAACAACACATCCACCCATACCCGAGAGAGGACTCAGAACTTCATGCGGGAGGGACCGCGCAATCCGTGACATGGCGCCTCGAACCAGGCGGCCACTCCGCGCGGCAATCCAGAGCCTATGGAAGTAGAACAAATACCGGAACGAACTATCACAGTATACAATGCTCGAGCACTAGCTGGGTGGCAAGCGCCGATGTTGTCTCTTCTGCTTCCCGGAGCGAACTGGACTGACTGTTGTTCGAATGCACAGTAATAACGTTCTGTTATCCAGGCACATTTGCCACCTATTTCAAATGGCCTTGTTACCCTCTTCGATCTGTGAGCTTCTTTTTTAGATCTGTGAGCTTCTTTTTTAGTATGTCTGTGGGTCTTTATGAAAATATAGATATTTAATTGAGTCTGTGGTCGACTCTTATTTAAACAACGCTGTATTACCTCTTCCGTCCTTATTATATTCCCTGTGACTGTGGAGACAGGGCCAAATGACGCCTGCTGTGGGTGACAAATCAGATACTTTAGACACGATCAGGGCAGCAAGTATTATAGTGGGTACTCGCTTCCAAGTCATACAGCTGGGAATATGGTTTCTCCCATCTTTTCACATTTATACATCAATCCCCCGTATTACTAATCTATCTCCCCCCATGAACCATAGACCTTGCCTTTGGTGGGGAGGCTTGCGTGCCTCAGCGATACAGATAGCCGTACCGTAGGTGCAACCACAACGGAGGGGTATCTGTTGAGAGGCCAGACAAACGTATGGTTTCTGAAGAGGGGCAGAAGCCTTTTCAGTAGTTGCAGGGGCAACAGTCTGGATGATTGACTGATCTGGCCTTGTAACACCAACCAAAACGGCCTTGCTGCGCTGGTACTGCGAACGGCTGAAAGCAAGGGGAAACTACGGCCATAATTTTTCCCGAGGGTATACAGCTTTCCTGTATGGACAAATGATGATGGCGTCCTCTTGGGTAAAATATTCCGGAGGTAAAATAGTCCCCCATTCGGATCTCCGGGCGGGGACTACTCAGGAGGACGTCGTTATCAGGAGAAAGAAAACTGGCGCTCTACGAATCGGAGGGTGGAATGTCAGATCCCTTAATCGGGCAGGTAGGTTAGAAAATTTAAAAAGGGAAATGGATAGGTTAAAGTTAGATATAGTGGGAATTAGTGAAGTTCGGTGGCAGGAGGAACAAGACTTTTGGTCGGGTGAATACAGGGTTATAAATACAAAATCAAATAGGGGTAATGCAAGAGTAGGTTTAATAATGAATAAAACAATAGGAATGCGGGTAAGGTACTACAAACAGCACAGCGAACGCATTGTTGTGGCCAAGATAGACACGAAGCTCACGCCTACGACAGTAGTACAAGTCTATATGCCAAACAGCTCTGCAGACGATGAAGAAATTGAACAAATGTATCATGAAATAAAAGAAATTATTCAGATAGTGAAAGGAGACGAAAATTTAATTGTCATGGGTGACTGGAATTCGGTAGTAGGAAAAGGGAGAGAAGGAAACGTAGTAGGTGAATATGGACTGGGGCTAAGAAATGAAAGAGGAAGCCGCCTGGTGGAATTTTGCACAGAGAACAACTTAATCATAGCTAACACTTTGTTCAAAAATCATAAAAGAAGGTTGTATACATGGAAGAATCCTGGAGATACTAAAAGGTATCAGATCGATTATATAATGGTAGGACAGAGATTTAGGAACCAGGTTTTAAATTGTAAGACATTTGCAGGGGCAGATGTGGACTCTGACCACGATCTATTGGTTATGAACTGTAGATTAAAACTGAAGAAACTGCAAAAAGGTGGGAATTTAAGGAGATGGGACCTGGATAAACTGAAAGAATCAGAGGCTGTACAGAGTTTCAGGGAGAGCATAGGGGAACAATTCACAAGAATGGGGGAAAAATACTGTAGAAGAAAAATGGGTAGCTTTGAGGAATGAAGTAGTGAAGGCAGCAGAGGATCAAGTAGGTAAAAAGACGAGGGCTAGTAGAAATCCTTGGGTGACAGAAGAAATATTGAATTTAATTGACGAAAGGAGAAAATATAAAAATGCAGTAAATGAAGCAGGCAAAAAGGAATACAAATGTCTCAAAAATGAGATCGACAGGAAGTGCAAAATGGCTAAGCAGGGATGGCTAGAGGATAAATGTAAGGATGTAGAGGCTTCTCTCACTAGGGGCAAGATAGATATTGCCTACAGCAAAATTAAAGAGACCTTTGGAGAAAAGAGAACGACTTGTATGAATATCAAGAGCTCAGATGGGAACCCAGTTCTAAGCAAAGAAGGGAAAGCAGAAAGGTGGAAGGAGTATATAGAGGGTCTATACAAGGGCGATGTACTTGAGGGCAATATTATAGAAATGGAAGAGGATATAGATGAAGATGAAATGGGAGATATGATACTGCGTGAAGAGTTTGATAGAGCACTGAAAGACCTAAGTCGAAACAAGGCCCCGGGAGTAGACAACATTCCATCAGAACTACTGACAGCCTCGGGAGAGCCAGTCCTGACAAAACTCTACCATCTGGTGAGCAAAATGTATGAGACAGGCGAAATACCCTCAGAATTCAAGAAGAATATAATAATTCCAATCCCAAAGAAAGCAGGCGTTGACAGATGTGAAAATTACCGAACTATCAGTTTAATAAGTCACGGCTGCAAAATACTAACGCGAATTCTTTACAGACGAATGGAAAAATTGGTAGAAGCCGACCTTGGGGAAGATCAGTTTGGATTCCGTAGAAATATGGGAACACGTGAGGAAATACTGACCCTATAACTTATTGTAGAAGCTAGATTAAGAAAAGGCAAATCTACGTTTCTAGCATTTGTAGACTTAGAGAAAGCTTTTGACAATGTTGATTGGAATACTCTCTTTCAAATTCTGAAGTTGGCATCTGTAAAATACAGGGAGCGAAAGGCTATTTACAATTTGTACAGAAACCTGATGGCAGTTATAAGAGTCGAGGGACATGAAAGAGAAGCAGTGGTTGGGAAGGGAGTGAGACATGTTTGTAGCCTGTCCCCGATGTTATTCAATGTCTGTATTGAGCAAGCAGTAAAGGAAACAAAAGAAAAATTCGGAGTAGGTATTAAAATCCATGGAGAAGAAATAAAAAATTTGAGGTTCGCCGATGACATTGTAATTCTGTCAGAGACAGCAAAGGACTTGGAAGAGCAGTTGAACGGAATGGACAGTGTCTTGAAAGGAGGATATAAGATGAACATCAAGAAAAGCAAAACGAGGATAATGGAATGTAGTCGAATTAAGTCGGGTGATGCTGAGGGAATTAGATTAGGAAATGAGACACTTAAAGTAGTAAAGGAGTTTTGCTATTTAGGGAGAAAAATAACTGATGATGGTCGAAGTAGAGAGGATATAAAATGTAGACTGGCAATGGCAAGGAAAGTATTTCTGAAGAAGAGAAATTTGTTAACATTGAGTATAGATTTAAATGTCAGGAAGTCGTTTCTGAAAGTATTTGTATGGAGTAGAGCCATGTATAGAAGTGAAACGTGGACGATAAATAGTTTGGACAAGAAGAGAATAGAAGCTTTCGAAATGTGGTGCTACAGAAGAATGCTGAAGATTAGATGGGTAGATCACATAATTAATGAGGAGGTATTGAATAGAATTGGGGAGAAGAGGAACTTGTGGCACAACGTGACTGGAAGAAGGGATCGGTTGGTAGGACATGTTCTGAGGCATCAAGGGATCACCAATTTAGTATTGGAGGGCAGCGTGGAGGATAAACAACCTAGAGGGAGACCAAGAGATGAATACACTAAGCATATTCAGAAGGATGTAGGTTGCAGTAGGTACTGGGAGATGAAAAAGCTTGCACATGATAGAGTAGCATGGAGAGCTGCATCAAACCAGTCTCAGGACTGAAGACCACAACAACAGCAACAAGAATGGTAATGTGTTGCACTTTTGATGTTTCCATATTTATCCAAGCCCCTGTAGCAGTGTTAGAGCAGCATCAGAAATTCGCTGCGATGTGTCCAGTATGTTCTTTTCTTTACTGGCAGAACTTGTGCGCTACAATAACAGAAGGCGAAGAAACTTTATTCTCATGATTCACCATTTACAACATTGCAGCTGATGCGGTACGGTACAGAGAAATATGGTTTTCCTCAGAGGGATGAAATTTTCACAGTTATTGTTTCATTGTTTTGGGAGACTACCAGCTGGGACTGCTGACATCACTGTTGGTCTGTGTTGACCCTCCATGTTCTGTTGGAGAGAGGTGGTCTGCTGGCGCTGGGCTGCCGGTGACACGTTGCGAGCAACGCCACTGGGGGATTCGGACGTCGGCAGCGGGTCCAGTGCAGTGTGGACGCAGTGGCTGGCCCGTGGCCTGGAGCAATGAGGTCGTCCCGGCAGAGCACAGGGCAGGGGGCAGGCGAGTCAAGTGGACGCTGATGGCCGTTACGCAACCCCCAGCCGCTGCTCGCCGCCGGGGCTGAAAGTCCAGCTGTGTCAGTTTTCCTTGTACTGACAAGGGAACCTCCTCATCGCACCCCCCTCGGATTTAGTTACAAGTTGCCACAGTGGATAGGCCTTGAAAAACTGAACACAGATCAATTGAGAAAACAGGAAGAAGTTGTGTGGAACTGTGAAAAAATAAGCAAAATATACAAACTGAGTAGTCCATGGGCCACATAAGCAACATCATGGAGTATGTGAGCTCAGGAGCGACGTGGTCCCGTGGTAGCGTGAGCAGCTGCAGAACGAGAGATCCTTGGTTGAAGTCTTCCCTCGAGTGAAAATTTTACTTTCTTTATTTTTGCATAGTTATTATCTGTCCGTTCGTTCATTGACGTCTCTGTTCACTGTAATAAGTTTAGTGTCTGTGTTTTGCGACCGCATCGCAAAACCGTGCGATTAGTAAAACGAAAGGACGTGCCTCTCCAATGGGAACCGAAAACATTTGATCGCAAGGTCATAGGTCAACAGATTCCTCCAAAGGAAAACACATCTGATATATTCTATACGACACTGGTGACGGCATGTGCGTCACATGACAGGAATATGTTGTCGACCCACCTAACTTGTATACTTGGCGAATGGGTAAAAAGATTCTTCTACCTTGCCCGATTTAGGTTTTCTTGTGGATGTGATAATCACTCCCAAAAAAGTGATGAAAACATAAGAGTTTGTCACATAAATTGAAAATAAAAAATTAAACTTTTCACTCGATGGAAGATTTGAACCAAGGATCTTTCGTTCCGCAGCTGCTCACGTTACCACCAGACTACAGCGATCCTGCGTTTACAGTCTCCTTGTTGTTGCCTATCTCCCCACGAACTACTCAGTTTGTATATTTTGCTTATTTTTTTACAGTTCCACACAACTTCTTCCTGTTTTCTCAATTGATCTGTGTTCAGTTTTTCAAGGCCTATCCACTGAGCCAACTTATAACTAAATCTGAGGGGGGTGCGATGGGGAGGTTCCCTTGTGAGTGTGCTTCAGTCAGAAACAGTCTAACGTAAAAGCCGCTATCCTATCAAAATTAAACGAGGGTCGTGTCTAAACGCAGTCTTTACTATTCAGCACATATTAGAAATGAATAGCAATATGGCAGATAAGCAAAAGAATTTAACCGGTTCTGGCTCACTTTTCCCAAGAAAGCTCACTTACTCGTAACACAGAAGATTTAATATTGAACGTTGAATATAAACGTTCAACGTTAAAGTTGATAATAAACGTCCAACGCTTATGTTCAACGTTTATGTTCAAAGTTCGATATTAAATGTTCAGTGTTATGAGTGAGTGAGCTTTCTTGAGAAAAGTGAACCAGAACCGGTAAAATCCTTCTACTCAGACAACTGCGGGAAGTATCGCATAATGAAGTTAACGTCTCATGTGTTCAAGCTGCTGACAAGAATAATATGCAGTTGAATGTACAAGAAAATTTAGGATTTGTAGATGACGATTGGTTCGGCTTTAGAAAGGCAGACGCACCAGAGAGGCAGTTGTGAAGTTCCTATTGATAATGGAAGCGAGATAAGGAAAATCAAAGCTCAAGAGCCGGGGTAAAATTCAGGTTAAAAGTATCAATGATAAGATTCGATGATGGCGTTACTCTCCTCACTGAATGTGCAGAAGAATTAATACCGGACTCCTTGAACTGCGTGAACAGTCGAATGAGTACACAATGTGGATTGAGAGTAAATCTAAGAAAGACGAAAACAATGCGGAGCAGCAGAACTGAGATTAACGATAAACTTAACATCAAAAAGTGAGGACCACGAAGTACACGACGTTAAGGAACCCTGCTACCTTAGAAGCAAAATAATATATGCGAGACAAAGTAAGAAGGACGTAAAAAGCTACTACCAGAGGCGAAGAGGGCATTCCTCGACGAGAGTAGCCTGATAGCATAAAAAATTAGCCTTAATTTGAGGAAGAAATTTCTGAGAATGCACGTTTGGAGTAGAGCACTGTATGATAGTAAATGACGGACTGTTGGTACAACAAAAATAAGAGAATAGAAACATTTGAGGATTAGTGCTATAGAAAGATGTTGAAAATTAGGTGGACTGATAAGGATGTTCTCCGCAGAATCGGCGTGGGTAGGAATATGTGGAAAATACTGACAAGGAGAAGTGACAGGACGATAGGACACGTGTTAAGACATCAGGAAAGCTGTAGAGGGTAAAATCTGGACGCAGAGATTGGAATACATCCGAAAAATAATTGAGGGCGTAGGGTGCAGTCGCTATTCTGAGAAGAGGTTGGAACAAGGCAGGAATTCTTGGCGGGCCGCATGAAATCAGTCAGTAGACTGATGACTAAAAAAAATGTATTGTTGCCCGGGAGACACCAAGAGGTGCGTTCAGTAACCTAACCTGCACAAACTGCTCCCTTTGCTCGCAGTGGGCGAGAGATGTGTATTAAGTGCAGGTGGTTGTAATGTGTGTCTCCATAGTTTGTTGTCGTGCTGTAAGACAATGACAGAAGGGAGAGGGTGTAACCTGGTGCCGGCGCATTAGCTCCTCCTCGAGAACAGCACCAATGATGTTACGAGGCTCTATGTCCCCAATCTGCGCAAGGATAATCATGGCCTCAGTCGATGAGACACTGCCGAAATGAAACTGGCGCAAAGTGTGAGTCTGGCGGAGAAACTTTCTGCTGCCAGGAGGATTCGAACCGTCTACCTACGAGTCGTAAGACAGGAGACAGGCGTGCGTTGGCGACGTGGGCTACGGAGGCGAATGCGCATGTTACGAGAGGACTTCACCAAGTAACGTACACATTATTATGTCAGGCCAAATAACTTTACTGAATTCTGCACATAAAAGTGACACAGATGTATCACACTGTTTTTCAACATACTTGGTTGGTTGGTTGATCTAGGGGAGGGGACCAAACAGCGAGGTCATCTGTCCCGTCGGATTAGGGATGGAGACGAGAAAGGAAGTCCTTTCAGAGGAGCCATCCAGGCATTCGCCTGAGGCGATTTAGGGAAATCACGGAAAACCTAAACCAGGATTGCCGGACGTGGGTTTGAACCGTCGTCCTAACTAATGCGAGTCCAGTGTGCTAACCAGTGCGCCACCTCGCTCGGTTTCAATATACACCATATGTCACTGTAAACGATCATGGTAACGCTCTATCAATCGTTCAGTGTCTGGACGATAGAAATCCACTCCTTGGTCACGAAGCCATTCGTGAACAGCTAGGTGAATCCCTGGTACCACATGAAGGAAAGTGGGACGGCAACCGGACACGTAGTACTTGGATATTGATAACAAAACCAGCGGCCGCATTTGAATCTACAGTCGTTTATTCTTTTTAAGACATGCTACCAGTTTCGACACTACATGGTGCCATCTTCAGGCCTCTGCATATGGAAATATACACAACACGATAAAAGAGTATGAGAGCACAGACAGCATAAACATAGTTTATGACTAAAAGATATAAATCACATCATAAAATTAGATAATAAAATCTGGTGTTGTTATCCATACAAAACAAAATTTGGGCCTCTATCTTATATTGCACTTTTTTTTTATAATGGACGTAATGGACTTGAGGGGAAGCCATACGTACAAATAATCACACCAGCAAAGCGATTGCAGTCACATATTTTCCTAACAGCCGCCGTCAAATATACCGACAGGTTTAAAAGTAGCATACATGATATCTGTCTACAAACTACTGCCGAGTAACATCTCATGTGACATTTGTCAGTACGTCCATTATAAAAAAAATGCAATATAATTTACATGCTCTAATTTTGTTTTGTATGAGCAACAATAACATATATTTATATGTAATTTTATGAAGTGATTTATCTCTTTTTAGTCATAAACTATGATTTATGTTACATATGCTCTCATGCTCTTCTATCATTTTGTGTATGTGTACAGATGCAGGGGTCTGAAATGACGCCATGTGATGTCGAAACTGGTAGCATTTATTGAAAGGAATAAACGATGGTAGATTCAGATACAGCCGCTGGTTATGTTACCATTATTTAAGTAGCTGTGTGAACGTCCTCAGTCTTTAAAAATTTGCGATTGCTGCGAATGAGTCCGTCGATTTCCTGGAGATTGGTGTCTGTGCTCGATATCGATGGCCTTGCTCCCTGATCAATATCATCTACTGCTTGAGCGGCCTTGCCACCATTTCACTACGACTGAACGCGACGTTTCATTTGGTCCATACAGCGCCAGAATATCTCGGTAAATTTGTGTGCAATTTAGGCTTTTCGCCCATAAGAATTGTACTGTCCTTCGGACTTCAACTTTGGAGCACGTTTCCAGTTGCCGCGCCTTTTCACTCCCACACTGTGATGCACCAGTTAACCGTCCCACAGCAGAATAGTGTCTGCGGAAAAGCCACAATATGTACCCTCTTCTGAGAATGCGCCACTCTTTTAGCGTAATGGTGTTTGAGTGGGACGACCTGAGTATCTTACTTTCTCAAGTCCCTTCACATGAAAGGAATTTTTAAAAAAGTACTCAGTGTTCTGAGAGGTGGCAATATGGACCAAAAGAAGAAAAAAAAGTCTACTAACAGTTGGCTCTAAAATGCATACCTTAAGAGCTACGAGCACTTGTTCATCTTCGTTACTGTCAAACATGTCTCTTCTGTTGCATGGTCTTTTCTATTACGTACGACCTACGGAATGTAGTGAACATATGAATAAATAAACGAGAACCGATTATTCTGTTACTGTGAAACAGCAGAGCTTCTAATATCACCTGCTTCCTATTACATACGATATGCACTTGTGAAACATCTCTAAAGGTATCATCCAGTCGATGTCTACTCTTCGTTAAGGCATGGTTCTCTCCGACGTATTAGGGAATTACGCACTCTGTAAAAAAGTCGAGGCTGGTCACGGATAAGTTGGCGGACTTGATGACACGTTCCTGCGTTAATGGGGCTTGCCTACACCAAAGATTTCAAGCGTCCTCACAACTAAATACACTCCTGGAAATTGAAATAAGAACACCGTGAATTCATTGTCCCAGGAAGGGGAAACTTTATTGACACATTCCTGGGGTCAGATACATCACATGATCACACTGACAGAACCACAGGCACATAGACACAGGCAACAGAGCATGCACAATGTCGGCACTAGTACAGTGTATATCCACCTTTCGCAGCAATGCAGGCTGCTATTCTCCCATGGAGACGATCGTAGAGATGCTGGATATAGTCCTGTGGAACGGCTTGCCATGCCATTTCCACCTGGCGCCTCAGTTGGACCAGCGTTCGTGCTGGACGTGCAGACCACGTGAGACGACGCTTCATCCAGTCCCAAACATGCTCAATGGGGGACAGATCCGGAGATCTTGCTGGCCAGGGTAGTTGACTTACACCTTCTAGAGCACGTTGGGTGGCACGGGATACATGCGGACGTGCATTGTCCTGTTGGAACAGCAAGTTCCCTTGCCGGTCTAGGAATGGTAGAACGATGGGTTCGATGACGGTTTGGATGTACCGTGCACTATTCAGTGTCCCCTCGACGATCACCAGTGGTGTACGGCCAGTGTAGGAGATCGCTCCCCACACCATGATGCCGGGTGTTGGCCCTGTGTGCCTCAGTCGTATGCAGTCCTGATTGTGGCGCTCACCTGCACGGCGCCAAACACGCATACGACCATCATTGGCACCAAGGCAGAAGCGACTCTCATCGCTGAAGACGACACGTCTCCATTCTTCCCTCCATTCACGCCTGTCGCGACACCACTGGAGGCGGGCTGCAAGATGTTGGGGCGTGAGCGGAAGACGGCCTAACGGTGTGCGGGACCGTAGCCCAGCTTCATGGAGACGGTTGCGAATGGTCCTCGCCGATACCCCAGGAGCAACAGTGTCCCTAATTTGCTGGGAAGTGGCGGTGCGGTCCCCTACGGCACTGCGTAGGATCCTACGGTCTTGGCGTGCATCCGTGCGTCGCTGCGGTCCGGTCCCAGGTCGACGGGCACGTGCACCTTCCGCCGACCACTGGCGACAACATCGATGTACTGTGGAGACCTCACGCCCCACGTGTTGAGCAATTTGGCGGTACGTCCACCCGGCCTCCCGCATGCCCACTATACGCCCTCGCTCAAAGTCCGTCAACTGCACATACGGTTCACGTCCACGCTGTCGCGGCATGCTACCAGTGTTAAATACTGCGATGGAGCTCCGTATGCCACGGCAAACTGGCTGACACTGACGGCGGCGGTGCACAAATGCTGCGCAGCTAGCGCCATTCGACGGCCAACACCGCGGTTCCTGGTGTGTCCGCTGTCCCGTGCGTGTGATCATTGCTTGTACAGCCCTCTCGCAGTGTCCGGAGCAAGTATGGTGGGTCTGACACACCGGTGTCAATGTGTTCTTTTTTCCATTTCCAGGAGTGTATCCAACAGATTAAGATCGGAAGAATGAGCTGGCCAACGGGCTGGATCTCCCCGACCAATTAATTCCCCATTACATGTCTGTGAGTTGCCCTCGGACATTTCGAAGAAAATGGGCTGGTGTTCCATCATGGATGAATCACATCTCCAGCCGTTGTTAGAGTGGCACCTCCTGTAGGAGGACAGGCGAGTAGTTTGATAGGAACTGACGATACTTTTCACCCATCACTCTGTTTGGTTGTGCGTAACGTCCTATTAGACTAACGCAAATACTTCCTCGCCATACATTACTTGATAACCGACGCTGATGCCTCATACCTGCGTATGGATCTCATCAACCCATATTTATTCGTTATGAAAATTTACAATCCCGCTTTGGGTGATAGAAGCCTCGTCTGTAAACAATGACTTTGTTGTGAAAAGTGAATCTGCACCACCTTCTTGTAACAGCCATTGCCAAAACTGCATCCTGGCAGGATGTTCTTCTGGCCGAAGGGCCTGAACACTCTTCACGTCATATGAGTACAGCAACTGCTATTGCAGGGTTGCCCAGACTGGAGGACGTCTAACCCCTGGTAAATGCTGAAATTCTACGTAAATTAGGTCCAGTGTCCTCTTCCACCAGTTCCAGCGCTCGCTGCTACACAGTAGGAAAACGAATGGTGCGAGGTTTGCCACGACCGCCCTTGTTGTAGTCTGCTAGTCGCTGGAAAAGCTGGCTGAATAACTGTGAAGATCATATCCTGCGATGGACTTGTTCTCAGCACTGCTGGTAAATGAAGAAATGACAGATGTCATTTCTGGCGTTCCCCAAAGTCGTGTTTTAGTCCTTCTGCTGTTCCTTATCTATATAAACGATTTAGTAGACAGCCTGAGCAGACATCTTCCGTTGTTTGCAGATGATTCTTGCGCTTATCCTCTAGTAAAGTCATCAGAAGATGAAAAAAAATATAAAACAATTTAGATAAGATATCTGAATGGTGCGAAAACTGGAAATCGACCTTAAATAATGAAAAGTGTGACGTCATTCACATGAGTGCTAAAAGGAATCCGCTAAAAGGGACTGGTTAAACTTCGGTTAAACGATAAATCAGTCAAATCTAAAGGCCATAAATTCATCTAAACGTCCAGGAATTACAATTACTAACAACTTAAAATGGAAAAAACACACAGAAAATGTCATGGGGAAGGGAAACCAAAGACTGCGTTTTATTGGCAGAACACTTAGAAAATGTAACAAATCTACTAAAGAGACTGTATACACTACACTTGTTCTTCCTCTTTTGGAGTACTGCTGCGCAGTCTGTGATCCTCTCAAAGTCCGTGATCCAGCTGGGTCGGCCAGTGATGGGCGGCTGGGTAAGTCAGCATTGACGGGGGGTGCTGAACTCTGTCTTACCGGAGGTGTGGCGCTGTCTGCTCTTTCCATTGGCTGGTGGGCAGCGTCTTCTTGATGCTGTTTCGCGGGGTTGCGCATGTCCGTGTGCAGTCGATGCTTTAGGACTGCACATCCTCCGTCACCATCCAATGTGAGGAGAAATATGAAAAGTCCGGTGTGGGAGCCTACAGACCAAATTCCAATTGCTGTGTCCAAGAAAATATGGTGATTCCCTCGAAGCCAATCCTATGGAAACCAGTACGGCACAAATTTATCCTAGGCTCCTCTGTCATGGTGTTTCACAATTCCTATTACAGGCTCCTAGGAGCTGTAGACAGAATTTAGTAGATAATAATCTTTCTTTCGTGGGAGACCACAGTCGTGTAGAACTTTTTTAAAGGAATTTCCATTTGAAGTGACGAATGCAGATTACAGAAATATACTGACTGTTAAATATGCATGCTATGTGTTAATGGTTTTTCACTCTATACAATGGCGGCCATGCTATGTATCCTCGATATGCACTCATATCCTGTAATAAAATAATTGGTCTATAAGACCAGAGATATCCAGTAATACGACAACTGGTGTATAAGACTATATTTTTTTCCCACTATGACATGTGACAGAGAGCTCAGATATAGTTTAACATTTCAACACGCACCTGAGAATGACTAAAAAGCTGAAATCATGATTGTGTAAAAGAAATGAACAATTAACAGTCAAATAACGGAAATTTCTTACAAATAATTGGTAGGTAATGTTTCTCATAAGGAACCAATGTCCGGAAATGTATCTTTTGGATATAAATTACGTCTGGACATCTGATCACTTTCAGATCTTCGATTTGCTCTACATGAGACCAGGGCATGGGAAATGCTTCCAGTACTCGTCCTTGGATTTCCTTCCACGTGAGAAAAGACGTCTTCTTCACAGTGGAGAGTGAGGCGCGTCTGTGGATCACTATAATGAACCCTCCTAGTCGGAAAAGTGCTAGTTTCTCGCAATCGTTCTTATAGTCGGACGAAACTGGTTACTGATGTCATGTTCGTACTGTGAAGCGGGAGATCTGAAAGTTATCCAGTTTTCAAACTTATTTCATATTCAAACAGTACATTTCTGGACGTGATTTCCCTATCACAACACCATTCGCTGAGAGTCCGCCACGACACCTAGAAGTCCGTAGCAGGCAACACCATGTAGATACATCGCAGAAACCTCAGTTCCGAAAACCGAGCGAGGCGGCACTTGTCCAGCACACTGGACTCTCATTCGTGAGGAGGACGGTCAGATTCCCGTCCAGATTAAGGCTTTCGGAGATAGTTCCAAACAAATGCACGGCCCATTTCCTTTCCCCTTTCATCGTAGTCCGAGCTTGTGCTCCGTGTCTAATGACCGCGATGTCGATGGAACATTAAACTCTAATTTTCCTTCCTCTTTTTATTTCCAAAATCATTCTCTTTAGAGAAACATTGATAATGACATGCGCAGGCGAGTATGTGGCGGTGGTCGTGGGTGGCTGAGGAAGGTGACGAGGTGTGGGTAGGGGGAAGGGGAGGCTGAGTATTTGTCTGCCTTCTTCAGTGCCGACAAAAGGTGGAGAGGTGGTTATTCTTTTGGGACGTCTGTTGTACTAGTCGATACGGCAGCTTTTTGGATGTACAAACTGCGATACTAACAGCTTGTGAACAGTATAATGATACATTGCTACCACGCCATTGATGTCTCTATTTACATTTTTCTTTCTTTTGAAATACAAAGGACCGCACAGAACAGCCTTAAAAGAACGGTTGGCTCGAGTGTTTCGGAGTTGTATACTTGGTGTGACGATACCGTTACTATATTGTTCCTATTTTTGTATTCCTAACTGCTTCTATCATTCTTTGACACTCTGTACATCGATAACGCTGATTTACTTGTTCTCTGCCGATCGACATATTGAACAATATGGCAGTCTATTCTATTTCACCTGCTTGTCAACATGTTCTGCGTCACCGTTTGACGATTGTCTCATGAATCAGTGACTGTTACAACTTTCAATCTGTATACTAGAATGACTTCGGCTGAATAAGTAGATGCTCTACCACTTTTAGTACAGAACGCTTATATATTTAAACTTTTATCGAGCATTGTGACTAGTGCTGAAGGTAGTGCAGTAATGACAAAAATCACAAGATATACGAAAATTAGCATCTTTACGCCACCAAAATACAATACTCTTCATATGACTCAACTTGCAATTATACACTGAACTGTCTAAAGTTAACAACTGAACTGATACTTCACTACTTCTGGCCAACCCACTTCGACTACACTGCGTGCTACTATCAGTACCTCTGGCGACTATTGCACTAAGATTGATATCATCACAACTTTGAAAGGAACTTCCTACATCTTCGTAAACTCTCATGGTTACTCGGTTTCACAAAACGATACCCTCTTATTATAACTAAAGTGCGCGTCATTTATGTTGGCGGCCGAGTTTAGGTTCGTTCTGCGCATCTGACGTCACAAAACACAGTCAGCCAATGAACAGAGAACGACGTTGCCACATCTCGACTGCAGTGTAGAGCATGGGCGAGAGTCTTCAGTTTTAGAAACGTTCAGTCATAAATAAAGTAATAGAATAAAAGCAATGTCTTGATAGCAGACATTCTTTTATAGAAAGTTTGGAAAAAGCATTCTTTATACCAATTGCTTCATATTCTATTAATTAATTAAACCAAACAAGCAATGAGACTCCTAATTCAGGCGATAGCAAGGAAAGGTGTTTGTATCACTCTCACGAACCGCTTTTTCGCAATAAAGAACAGCGGTAATTGTTTATTTCCTATTGTACTTCGACGAAGCGTGAGTAATTCATAGTCATACCAACAGTGTTTGTCAGTATTTTGCGTGACGTGTTATAGTCCTCATGGCGTTCTCTCGTCAAATGAGCTGCATTAGCGTGACGGTTAAGGTGTTGGGCTGCTACGTGAAAGGTTATGAGTTCAAACCTTGTGCAGTGCTTAATATTTTCATTATTTAAAAACAATATCGAAGTGCCTTACTTCACGAATTATATTCGTTTGAATGCAATTTTTTGAAATTTCTAGTGCTTTGTCTCTTCATTAACCCTTTCGCTGCTGCAGACACGTGCTCGCCGCATTCCGCGCTGTGCGTGATTTTGTCATCACTGCACTGCTCGCCTGTGCAGACACATGGTGTTCCCACTACTTTGACAAAAACTATTTGGCCCAAAAATTTTATTTTTACACGTCTTCTTGACTGATACCTTCCCCCCATAAATGACTTAATTTTGTTTCGATGTTCAACGCAGTTATTATGCAGCATTAAATGTAGTAAACCATTGCACGAAATTTTGAAGAGTGCAGGCGAGCAGTGCAGTGACAAAATCGCGCACAGCGCGGAATGCAGGGAGCACGTCTTTGTAGTAGCGAAAGGGTTAATGCGGCCGTGGTGGCTTTACTTCATGAACTGCGCGCTCCCTCCTAAACGTAAGCTTGCGAACTATGCTATACTATGGCGCTGCTTCTATTGGCGCGTGCGTCGTGTGCAACTGGCAACGCAGCAATCTCCCGCGTCTGGGCGGGCATGCGCGAGCCGCCAAGATAAAACAATTGAACTATAGATTGTAATTATTTTCAATTTATGTAACACCGTATCGTCTTTTTTTGGCTATAAAAGGGCAGTGTATTGGTGGGGCTGTGATTTATAGTCAGGTGATTCATGTGAAGCGGTTACCGACATGATTACGGCTGCACGACAGGAATTAGCACACTTTGAACGCGGAAAGGTAGTTGTAGCTAGACGCAGAGAACAATCCGTTTCGGAAATCGTTAAGGAATTCAATATTCTGAGATACCCTGTGTCACGAGTGTCCCAAACAATACCGAATATCAGGCATTGCCTCTCACCACGGACAACGCAGGGTCCGACGGCCTTCAATTAAGGGCCGAGAGCAGCGGCGTCAGCGCAGAGTTGTCAGTACTAACAGACAAGCAACAGTGCGGGAAATAACCACAGAAATCAATGTTGGACGTATGACAGACGTATCCGCTAGGACAGTGCGGCGAAATATGGTGTTAATGGGCTGTGGCTGCGAGTGCCTGTGCTAAAAGCACGACATCGGCAGCAGTTCCTCTCCTGGGCCAGTGACCATATCGGATGGACGCCAGACGACTGGAAAACCGTGGCCCGGCCAGATGGGTCCCGATTTAAGTTTGCAACAGCTGATGATGGGGCTCGTGTGTGACGGAGACCCCACCATGTTGTCAAGAAGACACTGTTCAAGCTGGTGGTGGTTCCATGATGGGTTGGGCTGTGTTTACATGGAATCGATTGGGCCCCCTGGTGCAAGTGCACCGGTCATTGGCTGGAAATGGTTTTGTGTTCGGCTACTTGTAGAGAATATGCAGCCATTCGTGGATTTCATGTTGTCATGACAATGCGCCATGTCACCGGGTCTGGTCTGAAGAACATTCTGGACAATCCGAGCGAATGATTTGGCCACCCAGGCGCCACCGTCTACCGCTACACTGGCAGCAGTAGCTAGTAGCGTGCGCGACTTTTAAATGGCTCGCTTGATTGGGTTGAAGATGACATGATCCAGTTTAATACCTCTCGGTAAAAGTGACTGGAAAGGAACGTGTCGGAGCAGGGTATTACAGAATTTATAACACAGTAGTTTTCCGTTTGTTTCCACACGCTCCTGCTGCAAAGCCACTCTCGCAGATTATTTTCTTTTCATTGCTTCTCGCGTTCAGTTCCGAAGCTTTTGACAATAGTCACACACTCACCGGGGGTGTATCGAGCCTTGGCGTGGTTATATGACAGCTGCATTGCTTTTGGTATTTTATCCCCTGATCGTATTCGCCCTAACATCGCAGTGAGCTGCGAGCTGTTACTCTGAATGAAAGGAAGGAAGTTGTAAGAAATACGAAAGTCATTTCAAAAGTTCTGCATTCTTTAAGATAGAATTGAAGAAAATAAGTTATTTTATAGAATACTTTTACAGGCCTTCTATACAACCTCCATTCTTGCTTATGTCGGCTTCCCGACGTTTTGCAAATTCTGTATTCCTGATAGAGCACCTTCATTGTTGAGCTGTCTGATTACGTGGGTCACCTCACTGGAAGCTTCATCAGTTATATTAAAACGTTTTCCACGGATTTGTTCCTCCAATTTGGGAAACAAATCAGAGTCCGATTGGCTCATATTAGGATTATATGGTGGTTGGGGAAGTACTTGCCATACATATTTCTCTAACGTTTCTGTCACTGCGGGGCAATGTGCGGTCTTGCATTATCGTGCAAAATGAGGACACCAGTTGGAAGCATGTCAGACATTTTTTGGCGAATTTTCGGTGGCAAAACGTTTTGCAGAAGCAGCTTGTTACAGGCGTCCCCTGGGGTAACTATTTGCAGATATGACACCATTCATGTCATACGCAAAGATCATCATCATCAGTATCACCTTTGATTGTTGGCGGCGAAATTCTTGTGGGCGTGGAAAATCGGAACTTTTACTTTGTAACGATTGAGACTTCAGTTGCAGCTCAAAATCTCGTATGCAGTTTTCGTCGAGTGCAAAAATCTTTTTCAAAAAGTGTTCTTCTGTTCGACAACGTTGAAGCAATACTTCTGCGATTCGTTTGAGACCTGCTGTCTGCTCTTCGCTCATATCATATGGAACCCATCTGAGAGCAACTTTTCTCATCTTTACCTTTACAGTTACGATTCTGTAAACAGAAGTGACAGACATTCTGGCCTCACAAGCAGTTTTCTCACCTATTTTTCGTCGATTCTCCCTCAAAATGTCATTAACAGTAACATGAGAGGCGTAGTCTGTTGCAGATGACGGGGTTCCATTTCTTGGATTGTCTTCGGTGCCTGTTACCCGACCTTCAACAGAAACGAGCAGACTACCGTGATAACTGTGCTGCGACCCACTGCACTTTTCTCACACATGCCTCTGAAAGCGTTGTAGATTTCCTTTGGAATTTTTCCACATATGGATTCGATTTTGATGTAGGAACGTTGGTCACTACGTATAATCCGACCTGACTCGGTTTCTGCTTCCATTTTAAAACTTAATTACTCACGACATACTCAAGCGATGCAACAAACACATATACGACCAACGAGCGAGGTGGCGCAGTGGTTAGCACACTGGACTCGCATTCGGGAGGATAACGATTCAAACCCACGTCAGGCCATCCTGATTTAGGTTTTCCGTGATTTCCCTAAATCGCTTCCGGCAAATACCGGGATAGTTCCTTTGAAAGGCCACAGCCAATTTCCTTACCACTCTTTCCCTAAGCCGATGGGACCGCAATAAAATTCTGAGCTCGTTTAAACCACACAGTCAATGAAACTTACGAAAATCTGTAGCAACCGTGCGGTGAAGGTTCACAGTCTGGTGCAATAGTGTTTAGGTGGTTCAAGGACTTCAAAGGAGGTCGATTTGTGTGTGTTAAACAAGCTGGGCCTGGTGTTTCGGCTTCTGCTGTAACTGAAGTCAACATCAGCACCGCTACTGTGATCGTCCGTAAGGATCGGCAGGTAATATTATGTAACCTCAGTGAAGTGTTGAGAATTTCATATGGCGGTGTCTTTACCATTATATTGATCATCTATGGGTCATCGGTGTTTGTACCCGTTGACTACCATGTCTGTTTTACTCCCATACAAAAGGTCATTTACGGCTGAATCTTTATGACCCCGAATGAAAACGAGTCAACACAGTGTGGTAAACCCTAGGTTCGTCAACACTATACTACACGTAAGCACTGACTAAACTGATGAAGCACGTTCTACGGAAACCACCAGAACTCTCTCGGACTGGTTGGCGACTTCATTATGACAATGCGCGACCTCATGTCGCAAATCAAATAATGCAGTTTCTGGCTCAGTTCAACATTACCTGTCAACTGCGCTCACCGTATTGGCCCTGATCTTGAATCTTGTGATTTTTTTTTATTTTCTTGAATAAAGAAAAAGCTTAGAGGAATTCAGTTTGAGAGCTTGAAGCAGTGCTCAAGGAACGTGAAGTGATTCTTAGGGACCTGTCAAAGAATGGTCTGCACGATGTGTTCGAGGACTAGCAGAGACGCTATAAAAGGTGCATTCAAGCAGGAGGGGAATAATTTGAAAAAGTCCAGGTAAACATTGAAATGGAGTAATAAACATTTGCGAAAAACAAAATCAGTCACTGTCTTTGTTGATCAGTCCTCGAATGTGACCGGGAGTACGAGCTTCACGTTATCAATGGACAAATGCTCCTATTGAAGCACGAAAAAGGCGAATATGCTCCTGTTTAAAAGAATGACTGAAAACGGGGTGCCAAATTGTGGGGCGGCTGATAAGTTAAGTTATAATCTAATCTTTTGTGCCGTTTACAAGAGCTTGGAAACTATTTTTTGTGGCCAGGCACAAAGCGATGGAGAACATACTGACCATAACTTACTTCCAATCTGCAAGTGCACATTAATCAGCGAACTCACTGACAGAAAATGTTTCTATTTGCTATTTCCTCAGCAGGTGCAAATGGTTCAAATGGCTCTGAGCACTATGCGACTTAACTTCTGAGGTCATCAGTCGCCTAGAACTTATAAATAATCAAACCTAACTAACCTAAGGACATCACACACTTCCATGCCCTAGGTAGGATTTGAACCTGCGACCGTAGCGGTCAAAAAAATGGTTCAAATGGCTCTGAGCACTATGGGACTCAACTGCTGAGGTCATTAGTCCCCTAGAACTTAGAACTAGTTAAACCTAACTAACCTAAGGACATCACAAACATCCATGCCCGAGGCAGGATTCGAACCTGCGACCGTAGCGGTCGCTCGGTTCCAGACTGTAGCGCCTAGAACCGCACGGCCACTCCGGCCGGCTATCAACAACAGCACTCGAGGTATGAGCACCGGAAAATTTCGTTTTTGTGCTCGGCGATTTGGGACTTTTTGGTAAGCACGCTGTCGCATGCATGTCGATTAGTAGCACATTTAGCTAATTAATGTTATATGTCAGTAAAATCACAAAAATGCTCAATGTGGTACGATTTATGAGACTTTAGCCCAGTGGCTCGAAACCTGGGGGTAATTATACCTTTTGGGGTAAAATGAAATTTTCTAAGAGGTAAAAACTAAACGATTCGATTCTGTTTCAGTCACGAAACTAAACTTTTTTGAAAAGATCATTACTATTATGACAATTTTGTAAGACTCTGATATTGATTATACAAGTTATCAATAATTAATTTTTCTCAGTTAGTAGAATTAGTGTGGTGTAGGTTACAGGTTCCTCACATATTCCATCAACTGCATCACTGATAATAAAAGTGAGGCATACACGTAACAAATGCTAAATATCTGAAGAAAATGTCTTCTCTGAGTTGTAGATAGTACCTGCTTAGGCCAAGAAATTGCTACAATACTTGCTTCGAAACAGGTAAATGAATTAACTGACAGCACGACACAGTAGTAACCAGATGAGAGCTACTATGGTACTGCATACAGTTATCACATTATTATTAGAGCGGTTAGACACGATGTATTAACAACCTGTAGTCGTCCAGTTCTTTCAAGTTCAGAAGTAAGGACTGCGGCAATGAGGTGATTTACGGACAGTACTGAACACAACAACAAGAAGTAAGAAGCACGCGTCTGAATTTGTTTGATTTTAAATGGGGTTACGGTGTGCAGGTCAAGCAAGTGCCGCAGTGGAGAGGAGTAATGCAGCGTGAGCATGATTTGTAAAAAGTGCCTACCCACGCAGTGGATAGTTGGCTTTCTTTTCTGAAAAACAGTTAAACAGTTGCGGGTAGTACTTAGTTGCTATGCTATACGAATTCCTTCGTCACTGACTCTCTCTCTCTCTCACACACACACACACACACACATACATACACAAAGTAAATATCATCCATCTTTCAACATTTTAAAAATAAAAGTGTTCCAAGAAAAGTGTTTTATTCTACAGCTTAGTTAGGTACTTAAGTGGAGAGGGAGGTGGGGGCTGCAACAGATGACTATGGGGCGGGGGGTCGTGTGGTGGCGGCACTAGCTAATTTCTGATTGCACTCAGGTGTAATGGTCTAAGAAAGGTTGAGAACAACTGCTTTAGCCTAACGCTGGCTGTGGAGAGGAGAGGCGACTAACCTGGCTGGAGACGAAGGCCTCGCTGAGGACGACGATCATGCGGCGCGAGGCCTGCATGGAGGAGACGATGTTGATGGTGATGAAGGTGCCGGGCGCGAAGTCGCGCTCGTGCAGGCACAGCCGGAAGCGCTCCGGGGCTCGCTCCAGGCCGGGCAGCAGCCGGTACAGCACCCACTCGCGGTCCGACGCGCTAAGCAACACAGTACACAAGACGCCTCTTCACCTGCTCTCCCACTCCTATAGCTCCAGCACGTTAACGGCAGACCCTCTAAAATGGCAGTAATGTGCTAATGTACGAAGTATGGTAAAAGGTAACGGGATTTTTTTTTTAATTTCGCGGGATTTATACATCCGATTTTCTATTTTTTTTATCTTGTTGGTACACATGTTTCTGATATATCTTCTTGCGTTTCCAGCTGTTTTGAACATTTACAAGACGAGGTCCGCAACGGTGCGATCAACTTTTTGACCCTCATAGGCGAGTAATTGAGGAAAAAAGAAAAAAAATTCGCAACTTCATGTGATTCAACAGCGTTAAAAAAGGAGGACTACACAGTCTGGTTGCGTGATAGAGTGGATAGGATAACTGCTTTGCCTGCAGGAGGTTCTGAGTTCGAATCCTGTCAGATGTATAAAGACATTTTTTTTATCTTTAAATCTTAGTCGAAATGACTTTGATCATCATCTTTATTCGGTTAATTGATTTAATTGCAATTTTTAAAGTATGTTCCTTTGTCACATAATTTTAATCGTAATATCAACGTCTTCATTTGCTCTCGTTTTTCTCCCTATCATTCCTTGTTTTTTTGTCCACATTATTGAGTTCATTATATCTATTTCTTAAATGTTTTTTTATTCCAGTCTTTGATCACGATATGAATTCTTTAGACGATGACCGGTTTCGGTCCGTAATGACCATCCTCATATCTTTTGTACACCAAGTCCTAAAGTGATAAGGCCATAATGGCATCGTCAAAACATATAAATGTCATAAGCATGGCATCGTCATATAGATCTAAAATAAGGTGTAGAATAGAACTTATTTTAGATCTATATGACGCTGCTATGCTGATTATAATGTTTTGACGATGCCATTATGGCCTTATCACTTTAGGACGTGGTGTAAAAAAGATCTGAGGATGATCATTACGGACCGAAAACGGTCGTCGTCTAAAGAATTCATATCGTGATCAAAGACTGGAATAAAAAAAACATTTGACAGTATCGGATCACTGTTTGTATACGCGACCATGTCACAGTTGGTCAAAATATCTGTTTCTCATTTTTCTTAGTTCTGTTGCACTTAAAATAAAACCGTCTTTCATTCAAATTTTCGTCTGCGTTATTTTGTCCATACTGCAATAGGTATTTGGGCTATGTTTTAAATGTTTGTATGACCATTACTGTGCAAAGAAACTGTACGTCTCGTAACAAAAATACATTTTACATTCCACTGCACAAATATAAGTAGATTATATCGTCTTTTATTTTTAAAACTCATAGATCGGAATTTTAAAATAACTGAATATTATAATAGGTAAATGTAATCAAATCCATACACAAAAATTCCGATTAAAATAAGAATGATAGGAAGAAAAATAGAGAGCAAATGAAGAAGTAGACATTGTGATTGAAAATATGTGACAGAGGACTTGAATTTAAAAATTACATTTAAATCAATTAACTGATTAAAATTGATGATCATAGTCATTTCGATAAAGACTGAAAAATAAAAAAGGCATACTGCATCTAACGTGATTCGAACCCACAATTTCCTGCACGAAAAGTCTTTATCCCATCCATCACACCACGCAAACAAACTGTTTAATGCAACTTTTCTAACCCTGATGAGGGTCACACAAAACACCCAATTTTTTTTCGTCACTTACTCGTAAAGGAGGGCCCACCAGGTAAATGGCTGCAATGCGTGGGCCGGCTGCTGTGGCCGACCGGTTCTGGGCTCTTCTGTCCCGTACCGCGCTGTTGCTACGGTCGCAGGTTCGAATCCTGCCTCGGGCATGGGTGTGTGTGATGTCCTTAGGTTAGTTAGGTTTAAGTAGTTCAAAGTCTGGGGGACTGATGACCTCAGATGGTAAGTCCTATAGTGCTTAGAGCCAACTGAACCATTTGCTATGTGTGTGGGTCTTAACCTATATCACCATATAGATAGTTTTAAAAAGTCGATCGCACCACAGGACCTGTCCTTGTTAGCTTATGGTCGATAGTTGACGAGGCTACACGCGTTTTCGAGAGCTCGATGAATTCTTACTATCGAAAAATATGGATCGAAGGATTTGCATTAAATTTTGCTTGAAAAACGGAATACAGTGCAGCACTGTATTCGAAATTTTGACTGTGGCTTTTGGGGAATCTATCATCCGTAAGACAAGAATCTACGAGTGGTATAAACGTTTCAAAGAGGGTCGCCCTAGCAGATCGATTACTGACGACAATGTGGAAAATGTTCAAATGTATGTGATATCTTATGGGACTTAACTGCTAAGGTCATTAGTCCCTAAGCTTACACACTACTTAACCTAAATTATCCTAAGGACAAACACAGACATCCATGCCCGAAGGAGGACTCGAACCTCCGACGGGACCAGCCGCACAGTCCACGATTGCAGCGCCTTAAACCGCTCGGCTAATCCCACCGGCGACAATGTGGAAGAAGTATGAAAAATTGTTCTGGAAAATCACCGAATCACCAGCAGAGAGGTTGCTGATTATGCCGGAATATCCTTCCGCTCATGCCAAACATTTTTTTCGGGTTTTTGGGCAAGAAACATGTAGCAGCGGATTTTGTTCGAGATGTGTTGAATTTCGACCAAAGACGAGCGGCTGAACGGAATGGACAGTTTCTTTAAAGGAGGATGTAAGATGAACATACACAAAACGAGGATAATGTCGAGTTAAATCAGGTGATGCTGAGGGCATTAGATTAGGAAACGGGACACTGAAAGTAGTAAATGTGTTTTGCTATTTTGGAAGCAAAATAAGTGCTGACTGTCGTACGGAGAATATAAAATGTAGACTGGCAATGGCAAGGAAAGTGTTGTTGAAGAAGAGAAATTTGTTAATATCGAGCATAGATTTAAGTGTTAGGAAGTCTTTTCTGAAAGTATTTGTATGAAGTGTAGCCATGCATGGAAGTGAAACATGGACGATAAATAATTTAGTCAAGAAGAGAATAGAAACTTTCGAAACGTGGTGCTACAGAAGAATGTTGAAGATTAGATGGTTAGATCACGTAACTAAGGAGGAGGTACTGAATACAACTGGGGTGAAGAGGAATTCGTCGCACAACTTGACTATTAGAAGGGATCGGTTGATAGGACACGTTCTGAGGCATCAAGAAATCACCAATTTAGTATTGGAGGGAAGTGTGGAGGGTAAAAGTCGTAGAGGCAGACCAAGAGATGAATACAATAAGCAGAGTCAGAACGATGTAGATTGCAGAAGTTATTCGGAGATGATGAGGCTTGCACAGGATAGTTTAGCGTGGAGAGCTGCATCAAACCACTCTCTGGACTGAAGACCACAACAACACTGTTGCTTTGAGTTTGGACTGACAGTAAAGTGTTTATTCAGAAAGAAAATGTTGACGTACTCCTTACACCAGCGTGTATTTTGAGTATTATAAACTCGCAGATTCAGTATAAAGGTATACACCTGTACCCAGCTATTGATTTCTACAAACATGACCATTTTTGCGACGTTCTGTAAACTTGGACGGAAGAAATTTTCGAGTTCCGGTTCCACTAATGATTGAGAATGATGGGCGCTTTGTAACGTCCCGTGAGCAGTGTGACTGAAACACAAAAGCGATGTGAGTAATATGGACGCCAGTAATGTGATCGGTGTGCTGGCACGTGTCGCTATGTGCTACGGCAGGGCTTCACAACATACGTGCTCGCGGAGCAAGCTGTGAGCAGCAAGGCGCGAGCACGGAGCAACGCGAGCACGCTACCCCCACTACCGGACCAGAGCGGAGAGTGGGGAGAGTCATGTGAAGCACACAACGACTGCCACCAGTCAATGTAAATCCGCGGCCACCTGCAGGGATATCACTCACGAATTATTACTGCGACAAATGAAACAAATAAAGGAGAATGTACACATGCCACATAATTTTATTAGCTTAGTGTATGCCTCTACATTCGCATTAATTTGTGAACTGTTACACAATAAAAGGTGTCACTGAAATGTGAGATTCTCGGTTATCTTGTACTTTTTGCCCTTTACAATTGCGTCTATGTTCGGAGTAATTGTTCTTGTGCATTTTAGGTGCAGCGTGCAGTTTAAATTTCGATCAGACAACGCGTTTCTCAGGTGCGTCTTGTTACATTTCATTGAAGAGAACAGTTCTTCACAAACATATGTGGAACTGAACATTGATATTATTGTAGCAGCCAGTTTGTGCAAACGAGGAAATCTATCCTGAGGGAAGTGTCTGTAGAATTCCAAAATGTTTTTCTTGTTCTAAAATTTGTCTCTGTATTCTTTGTCACACTGCAGGTCAATAATTTCTTGCTGCAGCTCAGGACGAATCTCTTCAATATTCGGTGAATATAGAGAGAACAGATCAAAATCACTGTCTAGTGGTGTCAGATCTTGAAAGCGCTGATCAACTAAACTACGTGAATAACGTCCACAGTCTTTGTGAACATCTTGCATGGATGATTGATAATTTAGGAAAATGAGCTAGGTTTCCTGTTTCCAGCTGACTCACCCAAAGCGTCAATTTCATTTTAAAAGCTCGTATTCGGTCTATGAAATGACTAATCAGCAGATCTTTACCTTGTTGTGAAATGTTCAAAGCATTCAGATGGCTAGTTAAATGTGCTAAGAACGCGAGATGACATTCAAACGTGCGCGCATTTCCCCTCCCTCCCTACTCCGCGATCTTGCAGCTGCTCGCGAGCACGTGCCTGAGCAGACGCGAGTACTCGCGCTCAAAACCGGCCAGTTGTTAAGCCCTGTGCTACGGTATGCTAAGATGCTATCTGTTTGTGTGGAAGATCAGTATATTTGCAATAATTCGTCACACTGATGGACAATCACCGTTTCCCGATGCTCCTCGTAATATACAAAGTTTCTCTTGTTTCTAATTCTTACATTAAGGTGTTAATTTTGGAGGAAGAATAGTGGAGATTTATCGATGATCGGCGATATTGAAATGGTCTGTTGTTGAAACAGAATAGAGAAGGTATAAACTTTTCTTTGCTTTTGCAAAAGAGCGCGAGCTTTGTGTCTCTTGGCTTTCTTTCGTAACCTGTCGTAGCGAGCTGACATGCTGAATTGTTACAAATAGGATCCAGCGGATTCTGCAGATCATTGTGAAGAGAAGCAATGACCGAATGTGTATTGCGTTCAGTCATTAATTTGTACTTGTTCATAGCAATCAGCGACCCTGTACTCAAAGGCCGATCTTTTTGATGTATCTTGCACGCATTCGACGCAAGACATGTTACAAAGGATTCGGTAATTCGTCTCCGAACAATGATGCTGTCGGTCGTTGTTCATGTGAGGACCGGCCTTATGTTTAGTAGGAAATCTGTGGTAAGATTCTCTTGGACCAAACTGCTGAGGTCATCGGTCCCTAAGCTTACACAGTATTTAATCTAACTTAAACTAACTTACGCTAAGGATAACAGCTACACCCATGACCGAGGTTGAACGTCCGACGGGGGAAGCCGCACGGACCGTAACAAGGCGCCTTAGCCCGCGCGGCTACCCCGCGCGGCTGTTTACTAATTAGTTAGTTACCCATCTCACAATATTTTGTCCTTCCTTAAAGATTATAAAGGTAAACTAAAACTAAACAGAAGATTAGGTGCGACGCATCAATACGTAGAAGCTTTTTGTGCCACATGTTGTAAGTACTAATGTTATATGTGACATCGTGGCGTAACTACATTTTGGAAGTAATTATATAACGTTCTAAAATTTGTAACTCAGTTTGATTTCCTTACGATAACATCCTTATATATCATTTTACAATTATTCTCAAATTTCGCACCAATAATGGTAAACATTATGCATGATTATTACATTAACGTCTTTTAGAGAAGTAGGTAAATGACGGAATTCAACGTAGCTGAAAGTGTTGCAGTTGTTTATCCTGTCAATTGCGACAGTTTTACTTCATGTATTTGTAAGCTACGCTAAAAGTGTAGGTACATCATGCCTGCTGCACTCAATGGCTCTACAAGCGCTGCTTTTGGACGTTTTCCAGATAAATTTAGATGTTTCCTACAAGTAATCATGCTCAAGAAAATCAGTTAACTACTTACTTTGCACGCTATCTTATACTGCCCGAAGTAAGTCTTTCTTGCTGTAACCCATATTCTCTAAATATCTTATTAGGATTGCCTTCTTGATAAATTAGTGGGTCTCAAAAAAAATGGTTCAAATGGCTCTGAGCACTATGGGACTCAACTGCTGTGGTTATCAGTCCCCGAGAACTTAGAACTACTTAAACCTAACTAACCTAAGGACATCACACACATCCATGCCCAAGGCAGGATTCGAACCTGCGACCGTAGCAGTCGCGCGGTTCCGGACTGCGCGCCTAGAACCGCGAGACCACCGCGACCGGCTAGTGGGTCTCAACTTGGCATATGAAAAGACATTTAAATTCGGGTCATAATACGAACTTACTTTCGTAGATAATCCGTTTTCAAAACTACACAGGGAGCTTGCATGCGCAAAGGAGAAAAAAAATGATTCACCTCCAGCAGGGATCACGCTATCATCGCGGAACATCGCCTCTAGCCGCGATAATGGCCTCAGTTCTGCGAGGAAGAGAATCTTCAGTGGTGCGACATCCAACTGAAGCTATTCACTGACGAGTAGATCCTGTAGAACTATCAGATTGCGTGGATATGTCTCACCCGCTGTTCCAAATAGTTCTAGAGCATGACGGCCGCGTAGGCAATACGTTGGTCGTGAAAAAAAAATAATAATAATAAAAAAATAAAAGCCCGTTCGGTAGCATCAAACGTATTAGAAAAATTTGTCAATAACTCATATTTTTCGTAATATAGTGTTTCAAATAAAATGTATAGGAAAACAGAAATAAACACCTATTACAACAGCGCTCTTTGAGGCACATTAGGATTTTCATATATTGCTTGAAAATATGACAGGAAGCTTTGTTTTATTTCAATTATTTCGCGAAGGATAGAGAGAGAGAGAGAGAGAGAGAGAGTTTGCTTTAACTATCTTTCCCTCGTGTCTACATGAGAAATAAAACGTAACAGCAACTCCTAAAATCCCTCTCAGACAAGGAAATTCATGCGCGCATATCGACCGCGTTATTCTTCACTACTCATACGATTATGGTGGACACTTTTATGTGAGAGTCTTAAGTGGGGAGTGTTCTGATGAAAGGTTGCGTAAGATACCGGTACAGGTCAGACCTAAGCTACTACTTTACGAGACTGCCAGCCTCAGAAAACAATTGCGCCGTAACCGTTACCGAATGCTTTGTGTGCTTCGCTTTGCATTTTGTCGCGCCTGCTCGTTGTTTCCTGTTCTTATTTCCAAATGAGTGCAGAGACCAATCTTGGTCAGTCACAACTACAGATGAGATCAGCGATTCATATGACCATTACGTCAGTTCTGCCTTCGCAGGAGCACACAACGCAGAGGCAGATTGCCAGCCCTGTGAGAGGGAGGCGTGGCTTGTCGCCCCCGGCACCAGTCTTCTCCCCTCGACTACCAAAGTCCTCGTTCGTTTACGTTCGCGGCCGACAGCCAGTATAGTACCCGATACAACGTGAGTGCCATTGATATGAGAAATAATAGGGCGTCCATTAATGGTTCAAATGGCTCTGAGCACTGTGGGACTTAACATCTGAGGTTATGTCCCCTAATACTTAGAACTACTTCAACCTAACTAACCTAAGGACATCACACACATCCATGACCGAGGCAGGATTCGTACCTGCGACCGTAGCGGTCGCGCGGTTCCAGACTGAAGCGCCTAGAACCGCTCGGCCACACCGGCCAGCCGTCCATTAACTATTCGAACTTGCAAGCTCAACTTTGCGAAGCAAATGTATTCAAATTACCGGCATTTAAGACTCCCGAAAGCGGCAACTCCATGATTTTTGGAAGACAGCTTCAATATAGTAGGAATGATGTTGGAAATGCATTCGTTACTCCTTATTGTTGCCCAATAAACCCATCACTCTTGAACTGAAATTTTCACTTCACACACGAATGACTTTTCAGAGGACAGCATTCCTAAGGTACTCAGTCGTTCCTCCTTCATATTGTTTCGTAGAAACGTTTTAACTCTCTCGACCAGTCGTCCAAATCAAGAAATTGTGCAGCCTGTGCTTCTCAATAGGACTGTTGATATTTTAAAAAATACCGAGAATCCGTTATATCGATATTTAAAAAGAAATCATTTTTGGCCGTTGATACATCGGAAAAGGTATCGTCAAATCGATAAGCGACGGAACAAATATCGACGTACCAGCCAGAAGAAATATCGGCTGCACATTGTAAATATGCTGCCAATTTTAGAGCTGTACATTTAAGTATCGATGTATTATTACATATTTTGTACATCAACAAGCTAGCAGACTGCTTATCCACCTCACAGCAAGAATTGAAAGGAAAACGATGCACGTTGACGCTTGGCAATAACCACTTTGCTAACAATCGTAACTGCAGGTAAGTGGTACAATAAAAGGTGTCCGATGGGTCTGTCTTTCGGTTTCGTCAGATACCGGATTTGTCTGCACCACTTCATGTCGACTTCCTTTTTTCATTTCTGCAAAAGCGAGTGACCTAGCAGCTGTAATGTCAAAATTGCGCGGTGAAGTTAAATGTTGTAGTTTCTGTGAGCGGTCTAAGACGCTGCAGTTATGGACTGTGCGGCTGGTCCCGGCGGAGATTCAAGTCTTCCCTCGGGCATGGGTGTGTGTGTTCGTCCTTAGGGCAATTTAGGTCAAGTAATGTGTAAGCTTAGGGACTGATGATCTTAGCAGTTGAGTCCCACAAGATTTCATACACATTTGAACTTTTTTTTTTTTAGTTTCTGTTGGTACTGCCTAGCACCTATTACGTCTTCTTTTCTCAATCGCACGTCTCCACCATCGCAAAGACCAATCTTGTCATTTAGATTTTTGTTCATCAGTTTCAGCAACTGTTTTCGAAGAAAGTGGTACTGCAATTTCAAAAGGACAAGTTCAAATATTGATCAAAATTGCGAAAAAAATATAAAATAAAAATTACGGCACTCGATATTACCATTCCGATATCAGTACATCGGTGGATAAAACATCGCCTATATGTATCGACATTTCTGGCAAATTATCGATATATCGGTATTTCACCAAAAGTCCTTCTCAGTCGTATCCTATAATGGTAGCAACTAACAACCGACTCGGAAAACGACAAGTACCGTTTAAACCTTCTTAATAAGGTGTAGTTTTCCCACTCAGTACAAAAAAAAAATGTTTACAGACAAAAATATATTAAGATACGCTTAAATTTAATTGATGTATGTGAATTCTGCTGTGGGTTAACTAAAGCTGGTAGCTCACCTCAGGGGGAGAACAGTAGGTACAGCGCCCATTGCAACATTAGACGATGTGGGGGGAGGGGTGTTTTTATTCCGGCGTAAAAACGAGCGCCGGCACGAAGATCAAGAACGATACAGCAGAAGGGGCTGTCAGACGACGTCACCCAATAACACGCTGACTAGGACGTCACCACGACAGGAGCGGCCTCTACACGAAGAGAATAAAAGCGACGCGAAACCTAGTCACGGCCGCCCTAGAAGAGCCGCACTAGAGGAGCCGCACTGGAAGAAGAGCTGTGCCTTGTGAACAGTATCATTTACGTGTTTGGAAATTGTATACATTGAAGGACATTGATTACTTGCATGTCGGCAATTGCTTGCGACCAATCTTTGTAAACACGACAAGATAAGTGTTGTCAATCTACTTTACTGTAATAAAAACCATTAATGTCATTTGCTTGAATTGTTATTTAGCTATTCGAGAAAACAGCATCCTAGGCAACCTATATTACAGGAGTGGCCAGAACACCATATTGACGTCGAGGATTTACAAACAAACCACCGGCCGCTGTGGTCGAGCGGTTCTAGACGCTTCAGCCAGGAACCGCGCTGATGTTACGGTCGCAGGTTCGAATCCAGCCTCGGGCATGGATGTGTTTGATGTCCTTAGGTTAGTTAGGTTTAAGTAGTTCTAAGTTTTAGGGGACTGATGACCTCAGATGTTAAGTCCCATAGTGCTTAGAGCCACAAACAAAACTCGCGCCTCGCGTCCATAGATTTTTGTTTTTGTTTTGCTGGCGCCTTAATTCTCTCTTGTCTTTTCTTTGTAGGGGTGTTTACTTGCTTAAATAGTGTCTTTTGCTAATCACTGTTTCCAGGCAGGCGTTCCAGAAATTTTCTTTGCTTTTTTATTTATTTTTCTTGATTGTCTTGTCTGTTTCTTGTATTTGTCTCTTCCAAAATGCCCATCCCACCTATTCCACCCCCTGCCCTGTCAGCCGATCAGCCGATACATTTTAGCAGCCAGCAATCTGTCTGGTTTAGTCCCTTTTTTGCGAGTGGCCCATTCAGCGGCAGCTTGCACTCGCCACTCGGAGTAAACAACGCTCCTCGGTGCGTAAGCAGCCCACTAAACTAGCGGCTACCCAGGAAAACCCAGTTAAGTCTTGCCCTTGGTGTTATTTGCGGCACAAACGTCAAGACCGCCCCTCCTGACAAGCTCAGTGTTACGCTTGTGGCCAGAAAGGAAATGTACAATTAGTATGATTGTAATGGAACCAACATAAAAATGGCCCAAGCACTATGGGACTTAACATCTGAGGTCATCAGTCCCCTAGACTTAAAACTACTTAAACCTAACTAACCTAAGGACATCTCACACATCCATGCCAGAGGCATGCCGTAGCAGCAGCGCAGTTCCAGACTGAAGTGCCGGCGGAACCAACTTAAGAATTCGGATCACTCACAAAAATCTAGTCACAAGGCCCATGTCATTAATGCTCTATATTCAAAGTCTGCAACAGGCGTTACCAAAACTAGCAAGTGGGCAGTTTCTTCAGTGATCCACTACTCCAACAAACGTTTTGTTCATTTCTTCTTTGTGGGAAACAGGGGAAATTTCAGTTGGAAACGGGTGCCTCTCTCATGTTGCTAAATCGTCACTCATATGAAGTGTTAGGCTCCCCATGCCTGTCTAAAACTAGCACATAACTGACGGCTTATGATGGACAAGATATTCCCGTTCTGGGAAAATGCAATTTGCCTGCCATGTATCGCTCGCATACATGAACAGTGACTTTTACGGTGCTACAATCAGGCGATAGTAAGAACATATTTGCTCTTGATTTATTTGATTTGTTTGGTTTTAATATTCAAAACAATGTGTTGTCAGTGTATCCATTCCATGCAAAAGACAGTGTAGCTAGCTTGCTAACAGAATTCCTGGAACTATTTTCCGAAGGTTTAGGCAAGGCTAACAATTTTGTTGCACATATTACTCTGAAAGAGAATGCTCAGCTGAAATTTTGACGGGCCAGAACTTTTCCCATTGCAGTACAGGACAAAGTCGCTGCTGAACCTAAATAATTACAAGATAGTAGAGCTATTGTGCCCATACAGGCTAGTCAATGGGAAAGTCCACTGGTTTTTCTCCCCAAACCTTCAGGTCGCATTCGCCTCTGTGTTGACTTTGACTCTACAATCAACCCACAAACTGTGATTGATACTTACCCATTGCCACGCCAAGAGGATCACATGAACACATTAAGCTACGGACGCTATTTTTCAAAAACTGATTTGCGCGACGCGTATCTTGAAATACCGCTCGATGAAAAATCTCAAAAAGTGTGTGTAGCGAATACTCATTTGGGCTCGTTTAAATATCTGTGTTTGCCTTTTGGCATTGCTTCCGCACCCGCCATTTTTCAGTGGTATTTGGAACAGTTGACGGCGGAAATGCCATATTGTTCAAACTATTTGGATGATATTGTCATAGAAGGTCGTACACATGAAGAGCATACTGCTAATTTGCGTGCTTTGTTTCGTGTGCTATCTGATGCAGGATTAAAGTGTAGATTGGGCAAGCGTGCTTTTTTTTATATAAACCTGCATTACAGTATCTTGGTCATGGTATAAACAGTCAAGGTGTACATCCTCTTCAGTAGCATTTGCAGTAGCATTTGGCCACATGAGATTTGCCAGTTCCTTGCAATGTCACAGAATAGCAGTCAGTCTCAGGGAAAATGAACTATTATATTCGGTTCATACCGAGTGCTGCACAAATCGAAGCTCCATTGCATCGCCTGCGTTGCAAGAACGTCCCCAATGTTCGGACAGATGAGTGCCAAGTAGCTTTTCAAAACTTAAAGTTGCATTGCTCAGTGATCGATGGTTAGCTCATTTTGAGCCTGACAAACCACTTGTATTGCAAGTTGATGCTTCCTCTTACGGAAACGGTGCAGTGCTTTCGCACAGAATTGGCGATAAAGACAGGCCTACTGCATTCGCATCAAAAATGTTGCCCAAAGCTCAGTGTAACTATTCACGAATGGAGAAAGAGGATGTGGCTATTGTGTATGATGTCACCAAATTCCGCCACTATTTGTATGGCAGAAAATTCTTCTTAGTAACGGATCACAAGCCTTTGCAGTCCTTGTTTGATCAAAAGAAACCGATTCCTTTACGAAATACCAAAAAATTGCAAAGAAGGGATTTCTTGTTGTCTCAATACCAGTACGAGATTGTGTATCGTCCTACAGCTCAACAAGATAATGCGGATCCACTTTCACTTTTCCGATTGGCTCTGATACCGGCTTTGACGCCTCTGCTGCATCTTGTCACATCGATGCTCAGGATTCTGAACTGCTTTAATCTTTTCCGCTGAACTATAGGAAAATTGCACAGGCCACGGAAGCTGATTCAGATTTGAACATTTTGCTAACATACATTCGTACATCTTGCCCTCGGTCCATGGATAGCATCAAGAACTCTGTAGTCCGCCGATACTTTGCACTTCGGAATAGCGTCGCTATATAGAAAGGTGTGATTATTGTTCAAAATAACAGTGGACAGTCACGTGCGTTGATCACTAAGCCTCTACAAAAAGTTAGCGCGTCGACACTGTACTTAGCAGGGTATGGATGCCCAAATAGAACAGATGACAAAACTGTGTCACGCATGTGCGGAAAATCAGTCCGCTACACCACAAAAGCCGGTCGGTATGGCCGAGCGGTTCTGGGCGTTTCAGTCTGGAACAGCGTGACCGCTACGGTCGCAGGCTCGAATCCTGCCTCGGGCATGGATGTGTGTGATGTCCTTAGGTTAGTTAGACTTAAGTAGTTGTAAGTTCTAGGGGGCTGATGACACACAATATTCTTAGCGCAACGCAATCTGACTTTCAGTAATCCCTACAAAAGAATGGCCCTGACTAACAATAACCTATACCTTTCATGAATTCTTACCTCACAAAAATCTTCGTTACTCGAACTACTGCAATACAGCGAGCGCCAATACTGCCAGCTAAATAAAAGATTCTAACTACTGAAGGCACTAACTACTAATAGGCATAGTTAGCAAATGGAAGATTTTGATAGAGAACAGACAATGTATTTACCTTAATAGTGTTCAAAAGTCATAGTATACATATCAGTTCATGACATCCAGTCTTACAAATTTACTGTCTCTGATGGACACACGTCCAGATCATCCGTTCTCAAAACTCTGCCATCTCTCCCCCCACATCCACCACTGCTGGCGGCTCACCTCCAACTGCGCAACGCTACGCGCTGTTCACATCCAGCTGCCCAACACTACAATAGCAAATTCCAACAATGCCACCCAGCCACAGACTGCAAACAGCACAGCCAGTGATTTTCATACAGAGCGCTACGTGGCGGTGGCGTTACCAATATAAGAACCTAAACAGCCTACTTACACGGTGTAAGGACGAGCGCCGGAACGAAATCAAGACCGATACAGCAGAGAGCGCTGTGAGACGATGTCAGCCAATAACACGCCGACTAGGAACGTCACCACTACAGGAGCGGCCTCTACACGAAGAGAAGAAAAGCGACGCGCCCCCTAGCCTCGGCCGCACTACGAGAGCTGCACTGGAAGACTACATCTACATCTACATCTACATCCATACTCCGCAAGCCACCTGACGGTGTGTGGCGGAGGGTACCTTCAGTACCTCTATCGGTTCTCCCTTCTATTCCAGTCTCGTATTGTTCGTGGGAAGAAGGATTGTCGGTATGCCTCTGTGTGGGCTCTAATCTCTCTGATTTTATCCTCATGGTCTCTTCGCGAGATATACGTAGGAGGAAGCAATATACTGCTTGACTCCTCGGTGAAGGTATGTTCTCGAAACTTCAACAAAAGCCCGTACCGAGCTACTGAGCGTCTCTCCTGCAGAGTCTTCCACTGGAGTTTATCTATCATCTCCGGAACGCTTTCGCGATTACTAAATGATCCTGTAACGAAGCGCGCTGCTCTCCGTTGGATCTTCTCTATCTCTTCTATCAACCCTATCTGGTACGGATCCCACACTGCTGAGCAGTATTCAAGCAGCGGGCGAACGAGTCGTGACTTGTATACATTGAAGGATATTGATTAATTGCATGTCGCCAACTGCTTGCGACGAATCTTTGTGAAGGCGCCAATCTACTTTATGGTAATAAAAAACATTAACGTGATTTGCTTTAGCTGCTGTTTCGCTATCCGAGAAAGCTTCATCCTAGGCACCGTATATTACACGAGTGGGCAGGATACCACAGTTTTGTTGTGCATATGAGACTCGTGCCGAGAACCTGATATGGGATAAATTTCAATCGAAAGCACTTAAACATGAATACGTGAAATCACGTTATAGAGATGGTCATCTTCAAATGCGGTGCATATCTGTAGCAAGGAATATGAAGCTCAATTAAGCGTGTTGTAATACAACGCAGTGAATAGAAGAAGAAATTACATTCAAAACATTTGTGATCGTGTCTCCTATTGCACAATGCATTTAAATATAAGTTCAACTATTGTTATTAGTCATCCCCCGACACAGTAAACACAACAACACTTTGCCAGTGTCACAGTATGGGGGTCGCTGATGGTGACTGTAATCTTAATTAGAACATGAGGCGTTCCGAATAGCACCGACTTTTACCGGTTAGTAGCTGGCAGCCGTCGGACTAACTTAACAGTCTCTTCGAAAGTGTCACAAAGCTCATCCTGAAGAATCAGTGACAGAAACGGAATTGCGTCAAACGATGCTCTCAACTTAGACCTAGCATAGCAGATTTGAAACTATCCCTTCAAATTCCTTTTTCAATAAATACGAGGTCTGTCTAAAAACTTCTAGACCATTCGTAATTTCGCCCCAATGGTGTGTTGGAGCGAAACGCGGTTGGCATCCCTACTCACGGCAGTGTTTATGTGTAACTGCTGGAAGTTTCATTGTTGTACGTCTGTTGGTTATTGTTCCGAGCTATATTGAGTATAACGGTGTGTCGCACAGTTTGTCAATTTCGAGATGGCAGAGATAGAGTAACAACTCGTCTGCATGAAACTCAAGAAAACCTAAACAGAGACACACCAAATTATGCAGGAAGTCTACGGCGATGAGTGCTGAAGCCGTACGCGGTGCTATGAATGGATTTCAAAATGGCCGGACGGAAGTTAAAGACGTCCCTTGTTCAGGACGCCCTTCCACGGCTACCGACGACGTTCATGTCAGGAACGTCAACGAAATTGTGCCTGTCAGTCGAAGATCGACTTTACGAGAGATTGCAGGAGATTGTGACATTGCAGTTGGATCATGTCATGACAAAGCATCTTGGAATGTATAGTGTTCGTCTCACGGCTCATGAGTCAAGAGCAGACAGACCACCACCTCGCGATCCGTGAAGAGATTTTTTGAAATACGTGTCCATAATCTCTAGGTATTTGTCTGGAAAATTTGTGATGTATTTGTCAAACAGATTTTCGTCAAAGAAGTTGGTTGAAGTGAGGTGCCTAGTGAACTGAAACATAATTTTATTTAAGAAAGGATGGCATCGCACACTTCCTTTTCGTAATCTTCAACAGATCGTGGTCTCTTGGCAATCATTCTTTCGTCATTTTTGAAACTAATCTCGTTAATGATGGGGTCAATGTCATCTCTGATGCTTTGAATTACCGCTTCAAAGTTATTGATATCTTTTTTTGCTTTGGTCGGTTCAATTGAATCTGATTACAAAGTATGTCCGCATGAGGCATTACCTTAATAGGTAAATGATAGCCAGAAAATGAATTCCTTATCTTGCAGTCTTTGTTTTTATTAACCTTCTATGGCAGTAATAAGTTCTTCCCTGTTTCCCTAAATATTCTTTACTACTCGCCAGTGGTAATTCCATCTCACGAAAGACACACGGGGCAAGATTTACTTTGGAACTTTGTGGCGAATTTGTAAAGAAAGGAGAAATCCCGGTAAGATATCCAAAAATATGTACCCTTTGCTATTAACAGAGGCTGACGTTGACACAATAAAGCTGAACTTGCTTGCATAAGAATTGATATAGTTAGCGTTTGGGTACTTGTCTTTAATTAATTTATGTACGCTATTCGACCTGCCACTCATTACGTTTGTACCGCTACAACTCTGATACATTAATTTTGCACGGTAATAGCCAATTAAGGGTTCAATTTCTTTCAGAATGTTCTCCGATATAGTATGAGCATTCTGACTTTCTCGACTAATAATTTTCCAAAATCTTTCAACAAGTTTTACCTCAACAAAATATATCGCAGAACATAATTAACTGAATTTCACAAGAAATACCTGTGGTTTAATCCGCGATTGTTGCAATAGAATGGGCATGTTTTATTTCGTTTCGAACTTCCTCAAGGTACACTTCCAACATGCACTGCAGTTCGTTCTGAACATATTTTCCTTTGAATACTGATGCTGAGACGAACTTGAAGATCTTTATCGAATTCCGTACTAAACTGAAGTAGCTCACGAAAACCCCCTTATTTTGAGAGGCATTCGATTCGTTGTGGCCCAGGAGAGCTAGTTCCAAAGCACCACAGAACTGAATACAGTTCACAATTAAATTCTATTTATATATCTTCATTTCTGCTTTTTAGATGTCTATATCGCGAATCTAATTTCTGCTGAATGTTGGCTTTTCCTAGAAATGTTTCATGTATCGCTTTGACACTTCATGTACTTTCATTTTAGACCAGGTACGCCCAATATTAGTTACACCGGTCTTACAGCAATGAACATCTCAGCAAAATGACACTGGAAAAAGAGCGTTGTTTTCTTCAAAACCACAAATCCATTTGCCGTTTCGGTAAATTTCCAGACTGAACTTAGGGCATCGATTTTTTGTTTACTGCTGAAGATTCAGATTCAGGAGTGGCCTACCTTGCGTTTTTGTCTGAATTTCTTCACTGGAAGTCCTGTCGCTAAGTTGAGTTTTTAATAATTGACTTCTTTATTGATGTATGTATCTTTTACAGTCAACAGAATTTTCACTTAAATAAAACGCTCTGCACACAGATGATGTTGAAAACATGGAAGTGTCGTGCTGTCCACGTGGGCGCTGTGGTTGCTGGTCCTACGCCCTCACGCGTTTGACTTTTATGTGACGGCCCGTAACTGACTAGTCTGACCGTCACTCATTTGTGTTCCCATAATTATTTTGGGGCATCTGAAGATGAATCTTTAAACTTCACAACCGGTCATGGAATAAGTTAAGATATTACTGCCAAGTAAAGCTGATTTTTATTCTGCAAATTGTTCAACAGTTGCGGATGTTAATTTGATCAAATATTTTGGAATTCCATTATCAATTAAACATTAGGGAATTCTGTCTGACACTATTATCAACCGAGACACCGGTTTTCAGTTGGATTGTGACATGGAAAAGCTTCGTGCCGTCCTTAGTCGGCGCCGTCCGGAGACTTCATCGCGTGAAAACGATCGATCTGACATCGATGAGGCGAATTTTCACAGCGGAGAGCGTTTTCAGCAGCTCAGAGAATTGTACCAGATTTAACAACTGGGTACACAATGCATGAACCGGAGAGGTTTCAAGTAGTACAAGTAGACCTCAGTGTACTGTCGCCAGAATACACCAGAAGGCGGCCAGAAGACTCTGAGCCGCAATATCGTGGCAGAAATCTACTGACATCCGACCGTTCGCACGAAATAATATGGAACAGTGTTTATGTAAGTTTTATCGGAACTGGAGTGAGGAGTTATTGGGTTGGTGCGTAAGTTCGCAGCCTTTTCCCATAAGCTTAATAAACGCAAGAGATGCGCGTAACAGAGACTTTAGTCATCATTAATATATTCTCGTTCACTATTCACAAGGGTCTGCTAACGCTGGAGTAACTTTTCGATTCCGCGACTGTAGAAATCACGTGGTTTTGAGGCGAAGAACTCGTAGAGCCATGTTCGGAGCGCATTTTCATCCGGAAAGGAAGTTACTTGACGGGTGTTCGACATAGAGCGGAAACGGTGAAAATCTGAGGGTGCAAAACGAGGTGAATAAGGAGGGAGTGAAATGACTTCCCAATCCAGTTCTTGTATAGTGTTTCTTTGCGGTCTAGCAGAATGTGGGCTGGCGTTATCGTGGAGTAGCGTGACTTCACGCAATCTTCCTGGTCGTTGTTCTTGCATTGTCTGCAAGACTTTTTTAGCTGTTGACGATTAAAGTCAGCAGTGATGGTTACACCTCGGGGCAGAAATTCGTAGTACACCACACAGTCGCTATTCCACCAGACGCATAACATTGTCTTTTGTGGATGCGGGCAGCAGTTTCTACGGGGAGCTGCTTCTCTGTTTGGGCTCAACCATTCCTTTCTTTTCCTTTCCTTTCCTTTCCTTAAGTTAACACAACGACACCATTTCTCGTCATGCACATATGGCCATCCAGTGATTTTTGTGATTTTGGCTTAGAGCATGTGGTACCCATACCGATTTTTGCGCGTGCCCCATTGCATGCAAATGTCGCACAATGGTGGAATTATCATCGTTGATCACATTTACCAGTTCTCGAGTACACTGACGTAGATAATTTTGGATTATTGAGCTAAAACTATCTTCATTCCCGAAGGTCTTTCTTAACGTGGAGAGTCACTATTGTCAAAATAATCCTCCTTAAAACGAGAAACCCGTTTTCTTGCAGTGCTCTGTCCATAGCATTATCAACCTGCACGGCGCTAATGTTTATGGCTTCCTTTGCTGCTGTCACCCCTCTATTAAACTGAAATAGAAGAATATGTCGGAAACGTTCCCATTTCTTCGGCCGGCCGCGGTTGCCGACGGATCTAGGAGCATCAGTCCGGAACCGTGCGGCTGCTACGGTCGCAGGTTCGAATCCTGCCTCGGGCATGGATGTGTGTGATGACCTTAGGTTAGTTAGGTTTAAGTAGTTCTAAGTTCTAGGGGAATGATGACCTCAGATGTTAAGACCCGTAGTGCTCAGATCCATTTGAACCTATTTCTTCACTTGTCACTGCATTTTCTAGCGTCCACATTTCCGCTCTCTATCTTCAAACGATAAAACGACAATCAGTGATGTTAAATAGCAACAGTGAACTGCAAATAAAAGTGACAATCGATAAATAGAACCATAGCAACCGGAGTACGAACATGGTAAACAACTTATGCCCCAAGCTAATAGACTAAACCATATCCCTAGCGCTGTAAAGGAAGGGCAGGCTTGAGCGATTCATTTATACAGTACTGCCAATTAAAATTGCTACACCAAGGAGAAACGCAGATGATAATCGGATATTAATTGGACAAATATATCATACAGGTGATTACATTTTCACGCAGTTTGGGTGCATGGATCCTGAAAAATCAGTACCACCTCTGGGCGTAATAACGGCCTTCATACGCCTGGGCATTGAGTCAAACACAGCTTGGAGGGCGTGTACAGGTACAGCTGCCCATGCAGGTTCAACACGATACCACAGATCATCAAGAGTAGTGACTGGCGTATTGTGACGAGCCAGTTGCTCGGCCACCATTGACCAGACGTTTTCAATTGGTGAGAGATCTGGAGAATGTGCTGGCCGGGGCAGCAGTCGAACATTTTCTGTATCCAGAAACGCACGTACAGGACCTGCAACATGCGGTCGTGCATTATCCTGCTGAAATGTTGGGTTTCGTAGGGATGAAATGAAGGGTAGAGCCCCGGGTCGTAACAAATCTGAAATGTAACGTCCACTGCTCGAAGTGCCGTCAATGCGAACAAGAGGTGACCGAGACGTGTAACCAATGGCACCCCATACCATCACGCCGGGTGATACGCCAGTATGGCGATGACGAATACACGATTCCAATGTGCGTTCACAGCTATGTCTTCAAAGATGATGCTGTAAACAGAACCTGGATTCATCCAAAAAAATGACGTTTTGCCATTTGTGCACACAGGTTCGTCGTTGAGTACACCATCGCAAGTGCTCCTGTCTGTGATGCAGCGTCAAAGGTAACCGCAGCCATGGTCTCCGATAGTCCATGCTGCTGCAAACGTCGTCGAACTGTTCGTGCAGATGGTTGTTGTCTTGCAAACGTCGCCATCTGTTGACTCAGGGATCGAGACGTGGCTGCACGATCCGTTACAGCCATGCGGGTAAGATGCCTGTCATCTCGACTGCTAGTGATACGAGGCCGTTGGGATCCAGCACGGCGTTCCGTATTACCCTCCTGAACCCACCCATTCCGTATTCCGCTAACAGTCATTGGATGTCGACCAACGCGAGCAGCAATGTCGCGATACGATAAACCGCATTCGCGATAGGCTACAATCCGACCTTTATCAAAGTCGGAAACGCGATGGTACGGATTTCTCCTCCATACACGAGGCATCACAACGACGTTTCACCAGGCAACGCCGGTCAAATGCCGTTTGTGTATGAGAAATCGGTTGGAAACTTTCCTCATGTCAACACGTTGTAGGTGTCGCTCTGAAAAGCTAATCATTTACGTAGCACAGCATCTTCTTCCTGTCGGTTAAATTTCGCGTCTGAAGCACATCTTCGTGGTGTAGCACTTTTAATGGCAAGTAGTGTAGATTTATCAGAGATGGGCACCCACGTCTTGCTTTCCCTAGGTTCATTAGACGCAGCGACGTATTTCGGTGTGGTTTACAAAGCACGTATCTTGTGCGCTGGTGATAGGGGAGGGGCGCGGTGTGTGTAACCGGGCGAGCCCCTGGCAAGCGGCCCTGGACGTGGCGACGCTGCGGGCCGGCATCCGGCCGCCGGCCGCAGAGCACAGCCAAGACCAACAAACAGCGCCGCCGCCACCGCAGCGATAGCTGGCCAGCTGAAGGTATGTTTGTCGCAGCACCCGCCTGCACTCTGACAAGGGGAGGCCGCCAATTGTGAAATTCAGATTCGATTCATACTGCGCATAATAAAAGCCCATGACCAGAGGTGTAATGTGGCAAAGCATCAAAATGCACTTCTCAGCCGTTGTTGAGAAAATCGACATTTAACTGTCGCTGCGCTGCCGCTGCGCTGAAATACTCTCTACGATTAATAATTTTCTACAGCGTCGTGGCGCAGCGATAAGCGCTCGGGTTCGTAATCCGAAGGTCGCCGGAACGAATCCCGCGCTATGCAACTTTTTTTATTATTTGTTTTTTTTTGTAATTCAAATGTATACACACACACACATTATATATAATTCCCGGCAATCAGTTGCAACAATTATGCATATAATAAGTTGTTGAAAGTCGTTTGTAGTGGAAAAATAATACTTGAAATGAAACACAATATCACAAATAATATTCAAGTGGATACAATTTATTGAAAAGTTCGGTATACACTCGCACATCATGAACAATTAGTGACCAGAAGTAGCTGGAGTATCGCACAAACCAGAGTGATAGTTATCATAGAAACATGGAAAACAGAAAACAGCACGACATCGAGCACATCTGATAAACGATGCGTTTTTAGAAGAACAATTGTTTTTTAAATTACCTGTTGGGAAACACACCTGATTGACATTCTGAAAAATTGTTCTACCGTTCGTCAGGTTTGATGCATACCACGCGTATCGTATCATATCGGCAAAAATCGGAGAAGACAATTGGTGGTGGACGATGGATTGGATTTTTATACAATCGTCTCTGGAGTTGATGTCACGGTTTCGCTCGATTACAAAAGCACAATTTTGAAGGCGCTTGATCAAATTTTTTACCTGCCGGTAAAAATAAACGTCACACGGTTGGACGAGAGGAGTGCACTTTGGAGGAATGACTTTTATAGTGCACGTTGGTAGCTTCTTATCGTCCTGGAACGTCTCATCATATAACGCCGAGTTCGTTTGCCCACTCCAAGAGTTGATCAGAAGGAGAAACTCTTTCTTTTGTACGTATGGTTGCAAAGCATTGCGCATGAAGTCCATGAACAAACCCGTTGTTAGTTTACCGGATTTGGAGGATGTAACAACAACGTTGGTATACTTCTTGGCGTACTCGTCGACTGTCTTCTGTACTCTGGGTCCAAACGTACCTGTGGACTCTTGGAGGCATACGAAAACAAGTGGCAAGACTCGTCCAGACATCGTGATTGAATATTGTGCCGTATACGAATGCGTCACCTTGTTCATGTCGTGTCGGGTTACCAGGACAGCCTTTGACCCTTTTTCGGCGAGAGTTCTGTTCAACGTGGACTGGTACTGGCACCCTGACAAACAAAATAAAAAAATATAGTTTATATAAGAAATATACGAAATCTGTGTTGTCAATCATATATCAGATTATCATATTCTATCATCATGTCATATGACATTTGTGAACAGCTCTTTACGTACCTGTTTGATCAGTATTAATTACGAAATCTTTGTCGAAGTTAGTTATCAACGTTCGCGTCTGGATCCGAAATGTGTCCGCTGCGGCCAAAATTTCGTCTTGGGTAGCCGTCTCTTTCCGGGAAACAAATTTTGTGATTTTCCGTTGCCGAATACCATGCTTCTTTTTAAATTCGGTGACCCATGTTTTTGAAGCTTTGAAGTTGAAATCTGGGAACTGACTTGCAGCGCCCAAGGCCCACTGCTGCAGGTTTCTGGTAGTAACTTGCTGGAAGTTTTGTCGAGCTTCTACGAAGCGATCATGCACCCATGAATCGATGGTACAATATATATCAAATTTGCTACCGCCACGTTTGATTTGCTCTTCCCACCTGGATAAATAGCCCATATTTGTCAAACGAGAGCACCCCTTTTTTTGTAGAGTTTTGAGACTCCAGCCTGGATGTTCTTTGGCCAGATTTACAGCTCTAATTTTGTAGTCCAGAGAAATATAATCGTACCCTTTTTTTTTCTTCTCGTCCGGCTCGTATTCGTCTGATGATTCTTTGGCAATGGGACTCGTTTCAACGACTTCGTAGGCATTATTATCGTCGATTTCATTAATGTCTATCAGTTCCTCATCATGAACGAGGGTTTTTTCGGCGAGCATTTGCAGCGTATTCTGGAACATTTCTTCCCCAATTACCATGGCTTCTTCGTTGATTGATGATGACGGTTCTGCTGCGATGCGATTACTGTTACGAAGGAGGCTTTCAAAATACACCAACGCATCTTTCAATAGTTGTTTCGCCACTTCACTGTGTATAGAATCTTCTTCGATCACATTACTTTCATGCGAAGGGCCCGGATCGCTCTCCAATTGTGCCGTCTCCATTTTTCCGTTTGTTTAACAGGATGAACCAAAGCTCTCACGTACGCACTGATTTTCGACGATGTTATAAGTTGCGCTAGGGACCGCATCTACCTTCTTTCGAAGTTAGCAGGCAACTACGCTGTTATGCGGCGGCTCGTTTCGGCCCATTCAACATCTGTCCAAGTGCAGCGAGCGAGTAACGGAGTTTATATTTCATATCTGCCACAGCAAATTTGTGTTCGTGGGGTCTCTATTCTAATTCGAACGTTTGACTTACAATATACGTATTCGTTTCGGAATATCGTTTCTACGTCTTCTTTCAACAACTTATTAAACGCATAATTGTTGCAACTAATTGCCGGGAATTATATATAATGTGTGTGTGTGTGAGTGTGTATACATTTGAATTACAAAAAAACAAATAGTAAAAAAAAGTTGCATAGCGCGGGATTCGATCCGGCGACCTTCGGATTACGAACCCGAGCGCTTACCTTTGCGCCACGACACTGTAGAAAATTATTAATCGTAGATAGTATTTCACCGCAGTAGCAGCGCAGCGGCAGCGCAGCGACAGTTAAATGTCGATTTTCTCAACAACGGCTGAGAAGTGCATCTTGGTGCTTTGCCACATTACACCTCTGGCCATGAGCTTTTATTATGCGCAGTATGAATCGAATCTGAATTTCACAATTGGCGGCCTCCCCTTGTGAGCCACAGCCCGGAGCGCCTCTGCTCCCACTGTGGTGGCCGGCTGGGCGCCGAGCAGTAACACGCGCTGCCCTCCGGGATGTGGTTCAAATGGCTCTTCAGCACTATGGGACTTAACAGCTGAGGGTAGTCATACAGTGGGATCAAGGCTTACAGATTGCTCTGAGCACTATGGCACTTAACATATGAGGCCATCAGTCCCCTAGAACTTAGAATTACTTAAACCTAACTAACCTAAGGACATCACACACATCCATGCCCGAGGCAGGATTCGAACCTGCGACCGTAGCGGTCGCGCGGTTCCAGACTAAAGCGCCTAGAACCGCTCGGCCACTCCGGCCGGCTAAATTCTAGTATCCGACTCCACTCGTCGGGAGCTAATCTTTCAATGCAATGGATGATACTCATACACAAAAGAATTCAGCACACGATAAAATTACAGTCACAATTCACGCAACGATTTACTTAGCCACGAATAATATCGAAACGCGTTGAAAATAACGGAAATAAATGAGGACGGAATAATGTGCGAAATACACTACTGGCCATTAAAATTGCTACACCACGAAGCCGACGTGCTACAGACACGAAATTTAACCGACAGCAAGATGATGCTGTGATAAGCAAACGATTAGCTTTTCAGAGCATTCATACAAGGTTGGCGCCGGTGGCGACACCTACAACGTGCTGGCACGAGAAAAGTTTCCAACCGATTTCTCATACACAAACAGCAGTTGACCGGCGTTGCCTGGTGAAACGTTGTGATGCCTCGTGTAAGGAGGAGAAATGCTTACCATCACGTTTCCGACTTTGATAAAGGTCGGAATGTAGCATATCGCGATTGCGCTTTATCGTATCACGACATTGCTGCTCGCGTTGGTCGAGATCCAATGACTGTTAGCAGAATATGGAATGGGTGGGTTCAGGAGGGTAATACGCAACGCCGTGCTGGATCCCGACGGCCTCGTATCACTAGCAGTCGAGATGACAGGCATCTTACCCGCATGGCTGTAACGGATCGTGCAGCCACGTCTCGATCCCTGAGTCAACAGATGGCGACGTTTGCAAGACAACAACCTTCTGCACGAACAGTTCGACGACGTTTGCAGCAGCATGGACTATCAGCTCGGAGACCATGGCTGCGGTTACCCTTGACGCTGCATCACAGACAGGAGCACTTGCGATGGTGTACTCAACGACGAACCTGTGTGCACGAATGGAAAAACGTCATTTTTTCGGATGAATCCAGGTTCTGTTTACACCATCATGATGGGCGCATCCGTGTTTGGCGACATCGCGGTGAACGCACATTGGAAGCGTGTATTCGTCATCGCCATACTGGCGTATCATCTGGCGTGATGGTATGGGGTCCCATTGGTTACACGTCTCGGTCACCTCTTGTTCGGGTTGACGGCACTTTGAACAGTTTACGTTACATTTCAGATGTGTTACGACCCGTGGCTCTACCCCTCATTCGATCCATGCGAAACCCTACATTTCAGCAGGATAATGCACGACTGCATGTTGCAGGTCCAGTACGGGCCTTTCTGCACACAGAAAATGTTCGACTGCTGCCCTGGCCAGCACATTCTCCAGATCTCTCACCAATTGAAAACGTCTGGTCAATGGTGGCCTAGCAACTGGCTCGTCACAATACGCCAGTCACTATTCTTGGTGAACTGTGGTATCATGTTGAATCTGCATGGGCAGCTGTACACGCCATCCAATCTCTGTTTGACTCAATGGCCAGGCGTATCAAGGCCTTTATTATGGCCAGACGTGGTTGTTCTGGGTACTGATTTCTCAGGATCTATGCACCCAAATTGCCTGAAAATGTCATCACATCTCCGCTCTAGTATAACATATTTGTGCAATGAATATCCGTTTATCATCTGCATTTCTTCTTGGTGCAGCAATTTTAATGGCCAGTAGTGTAAATTATCGTCTTAATGTATGCGACAAAGGAAAGGACAGAGAACCTTTACATTCCATTCCTGATGAAGCGATAGTACACTGAAGAGGTAAAGAAACTGGTACACCTGCCTAATATCGGGAAGGCCCCGACAAGTACGCAGAAGTGCCGTAACACGACGTGGCATGGACTCGACTAATGTCTGAGGTAGTTCTCCAAGGAGTGTCACCATGAATCCGGCAGGGTTGTCCATAAATCCACAAGAGTACGAGAGGGTGGAGATCTCTTCTGAACACGACGATGTCAGGCATCCAAGATATGCTCAATAATGTTCATGTCTGGGGAGTTTGGTGGCAAGCGGAAGTGCTTAAATTCAGAAGATTACAATTACGAACAACTTAAATTGGGAGGAACACATAGAAATTGTTGTGGGGAAGTATAACCAAGACTGCGTTGTATCGGCAGGACACTTAGAAAATATAACAGATCTACTAAGGAAACTGCCAACACTACGCTTGTCTGTCCTCTTTTAGAATACTGCTGCGTGGTATGGGATCCTTACCGTATAGAACTGACGGAGTACATAGAAAAAGTTCAAAGAAAGGCAGCACGTTTTGTATTATCGCGAAATATGGGAGAGAGTGTCACAGAAATGATACAGGATTTGGGCTGGCAATCATTAAAAGAAAGGCGTTTCTCGTTGAGACGGAATCTTATCACGAAATTCCATCACCAACTTTCTTCTCCGAATGCGAAAATATTTTGTTGACTGCGACCTGCATAGGGCGGAACGATCACCATGATAAAATAAGGGAAATCAGAGCTCGTACGGAAAGATATAGGGCCGCACGGGATTAGCTGAGCGGTCTTTGGAGCAGCAGTCATGGACTGTGCGACTGGTCCCGGCGGAGGTTTGAGTCCTCCCTTGGGCATGGGTGTGTGTGTTTGTCCTTAGGATAATTTAGGTTAAGTAGTGTGTAAGCTTAGGGACTGATGACCTTAGCATTTAAGTCCCATAAGATTTCACACACATTTGAACAAGGATATAGGTGTTCATTCTGTCCGCGCGCTATACGAGATTGGAATAATAGAGAATTGTGAAGGTGGTTCGATGAACCTTCTGCCAGGCACTTAAATGTGATTTGTAGAGTATCGATGTAGATGTAGATGTAAATGTAGAGTACTTCTGGAGCAATTCTGGACGTGTGGGGTGTCGCACTGTCCTGCTAGAATTGCCGAAGTCCGTCGGAATGCACAATGGACATGAATGGATGCAGGTGATCAGACAGGATGCTTACGTACGTGTCAAATGTCAGAGTCGTATCTAGACGTATCAGGGGTCCCATATCACTCCAACTGCACGCGCTTCACACTATTACAGAGGCTCCACCAGCCTCAACGGTCCCCTGCTGATACGCAGGGTCCATGGATTCATGAGGTTGTCTCCAAATCCGTACACGTCCGATCGCTTGATACAATCTGAAACGAGACCCGTTCGACCAGACAAAATGTTTCCAGTCATCAACATTCCAATGTCGGTGCTGACGGGGACAGACGAGGCATGAAGCTTTGTGCCGTGCAGTCATCAAGGGTACAAGAGTGGATCTTTTGCTCTGAAAGCCCATATCGATGATGTTTCGTTGAATGGTTCCCACGCTGACACTTGTTGATAGTCCAGCATTGAAATCTGCAGCAATTTGCCGAAGGGTTGCACTTCTGTCACGTTGAACGATTCTCTTCAGTCGTCGTTGGTCCCGTTCTTGCAGGATCTTTTTCCGGTCGCAGCGACATCGGAGGTTTGATGTTTTTGTTGATTCCTCATATTCATGGTACACTTGTGAAATGGTCGTACGGGAAAATCCCCACTTAATCGCTACCTCGGAGGTGCTGTGTCCTGTCGCTCGTGCGCCGACTATAACACCACGCTCAACCTCGCTTAAATCTTGATAGCCTGCCGCTGTAGCAGCAATAACCGGTCTAACAACTCCGCCATACACTTGTTGTCTTATATAGTGTAGGCGTTGCCGACGGCAGCGCCGTATTCTGCCTCTTTACGTACCTCTGTACTTGAATACGCATGCCTATACCAGTTTCTTTGTCGTTTCAGTGTATTAGAAAATAGCGTTGACTGGTAAAAATTATTAGATTATTGAATCTAATGCGACTACTGCAAGAAAGAGGGGGTTTTGGGACAGCAGAAACTAAAATGTAACACAACAACGGGAAAATGAAATAAATAATAACATATACGAAACAGTAGCATGAAATGTGGAAAAACTGACACAGAAATCCTAGAAAAAAACCAGTACACAAATAACGAAGATTCAACAATAAGTAACAAATATTGGAATCGGTAACTACAAGTGACCTGTATACGTTACTTCTATATACAGATTCCAATATTTGTTACTTTCTCGGAGCAATTCAGAGACCAGTTACAAGAGCAAAAAACAAATTACATTGCAGTGCACACATCTGCCGCAAAAACGATGTAATCAGTGAACAATGCTGTAGTTAGAATCGGTAACTAGAACTGACCTGCTATATCGCTTAATTCTACTTACCGATTCCAATATTTGTTATTTTTTCGCAAAAGTTTGGAAAGCAATTACAAAAGCAGAAATTCTATGACCTACATATAAATTTACGTACGTGCCGGAAAAAATATCTATATATTGGACCATAGAACTGTCGGAATCAGTAACTATATAAGACGTCAATTCTAGTTACCGATTCCAACCATTCTGCGGTTCATAATTTTGGATATTCTAGAGTTCTTATTCATCTCTGAACTACCGCGAAAAAGTAACAAATATTTTAGGTATCGATACCAAGCTTTTTTTTTCTTTTTCATTGTAATGAAGAGAGTAATACCAAAAGTAGATACCCTATAAGAGTGTAGTACAAATATCTATCCCAAAAAGGTCCAAATAACGAACCGAGGGATGGTTGGTATCTGTATCTAGAATTGATATAATTAATAATTCTAATTACGGATTCGGATATTTTTTAATTTATGTGAATTTTCGTTACTTATGTACTGGCATTTCTTTTAGGATTTCTGTGTCGGTATCTCAACGTTTCATGGAACTGTTGGGGTACAAAGTAGACTAGCCTCCAAGTGGTGTACCCCGGGCAACGTAACTAAGTTACCGCTAAATAGTCTACAGATATAGGCTGCTGAACCTCTGGTGGTTGCAAATTACCTTAGGATATCCCAGCTGTTAGAGGATACATAGCAATGAAGCAGAACAGTTCTGCCAAGAACTACCTGACAAAGGACTTAGGGAATACCCTCCGGCTCTTACAGCTAAACATAGAGGGAACAAGCAGAGCAAAAAGTGAGTATCTCACTCAAATATTGATTGAAAACAAGGTGGACGTTGTTCTACTACAGGAAACCCACTGCTCAGACGAAACCCAACTTCATTCCAGGTGTAAGCTCCCTGGCTACACGTTAGCTGCTGCGACATACCATGCAAGTTACGGAGCTGCAACATATATCAAGAATGATGTTGAAGAGGTAACAGATGTCCAAACAAAAACGGAGAATAACATCCATACCATCAGGCTGAAAGTCGCCAACACAGAGATTCTGAACATCTATAAGCCCTCAGCACAACCATGGGTAAATGAAGCTGCTCAAAATATTCCACATCCAGGAATAGTAATTGGAGACTTCAACAGCTATAACACACAATGGGGCTACAGAACCACGAATGAAGATGGTGAGAAAGTATCAGAATGGGCTGAAATGGAACGCCTTTTCCTACTATTTGACGGGAAGGACAAAGGGACATTCCGCTCAGCTAGATGGGCTCAGGACTACACTCCCGATCTCTGTTTCGTTACCACTAACAACAAAGGATTACCCTTGCAGAGCAGCAGGAAGGTGCTCAGTGATTTCCCTAGAAGCCAACACCGTCCTGTGCTGGTGAAAATTGGACTCGATATCCCAGTTGTGAAGTCTATACCAAAGCCACGATGGAACTTCCAAAAAGCCAAATGGGAAAAATTCTCTGAAGAGGTTGATCATATTATTCAGTTTATTCCACCTAAAGTTAGGCACTACGACCGCTTTGTTAGACTAATTCATTCCATTGCCAGAAAACATATTCCAAGAGGCTACAGAGAGAACTACATTCCTGGATGGAGCCCTAGATGTCAAGAATTGTATGACGAATTTAAAACGACTCGAGACACCGAGGTAGCAGATGAATTGATTTCGGCCCTAGATTCAGCTAGGCAAAAGAAATGGATGGAACTAACTGAAAACATGTCTTTCCAACACTCGTGTAAGAAAGCTTGGAATTTATTAAGAAAGCTTGGCAGTGCCGCAAAAGTTAATATCTTATCAGACAAAATAAATGCTAACAAAATAGCAGCCAGGATTGTTAATATAACAAGAACACCAAGCAACAACAACAAACAGAAAGCTAAAGAAATAAAACATGAGCTAAAGTCTAAAATGTCTCAAGCACAGCCTTACGAATTTGCACAGAAAATCTCTGCAGCCGAAGTTGTTTCAGCCCTAGATATTCTGAAATCTGGTAAAGCGGCTGGTTGTGATGGTATATACCCGGAGTTCCTTAAACATGCTGGCCAAGGTGCAGTGCAGTGGCTAACTGCACTGTTTAATGAAATTCTCGCAACAGGAAGACTGCCAAATCTTTTTAGGAAAACTAAAATAATTGCCATACTGAAACCGTCAAAATCTGGTAACAATCCTGAAGAATATAGACCCATTGCACTTCTAAGTGTCTGTTATAAACTGCTGGAGAGAGTACTCTATAACAGAATTGCACCAACTATCCTGAAACACATTCCTGTAGAACAGGCTGGCTTCAGACGAGACCGCAGTTGTAGCGATCAAGTGCTAGCGTTGGCAACATACATAGAGAAGGGCTTCGAAGACCTGAAGAAAACAATGGCCGTGTTTATTGACCTAACACCAGCATATGATACAGTGTGGCGGAAAGGCATGCTTCTTAAGTTCTTAAGAATAATTCCATGTGAAAGAATTGCACAACTACTCAATAACATGCTGTCCAACAGGAAATTCCAAGTTCACCTAAAAGGTCAAGTAAGCAAGGTATACAATTTAAATGACGGACTACCACAAGGATCAGTATTGGCCCCCCTACTTTTCAATTTATATGTCGCTGACTTGCCAGAAACGAAAGCAAAAGCATTTATCTGTGCTGATGACATAGCCTTGGTGACGCAGGCTAACGATTTTACAACTTCAGAAATGACTCTCACTCAGGATCTGCGAATTCTAGATGAATTTTTTAACGGATGGCGACTCAAAGTAAACAGAAATAAAACTGAATCCTCCACCTTCCATCTGAGTAATAGGCATGCTCATTATAACCCACAAATTTCCTTTAGAAATCAGTTGCTGTTATATAACCCATTCCCAAAATATCTCGGCGTGACCTTGGATCGTCCGCTAACATGTAGAAAACACCTAACTGAAACAGCTTTAAAAATGAGAACCAGAAACAATATATTACACAAACTCTCCGGAACAAGCTGGGGAGCTAAGGCATCAGTACTCAAAACAACTGCCCTCTCACTTTATACTCTGTTGGGGAATATTGTAGCCCAGTATGGCTGAACAGCGCTCATACAGCTATGGTAGACACGCAGCTGAATGTAGCCAATAAAATCCACAATCACAGAATGGCTACCTGTTCTGTCTAATATTGCACCACCGAAGTTACGACGTCAAGCAGCATTGAAAAGAGAATGGGAGAAATGCTCCAAATGCTCCAAGAATCCCGAGTTACCGCTACACCAGGACTGTGATGTCACTCAAAGGCAACGTCTTAAGTCCAGGAAACCCTCCTGGAGACTTGGAAAAAGGCTTACTTCTGAAGGATTCCAACCAGAAATAGCATGGCGGGAAGAATGGTTCGCAGCCAATCCCGATTCTGCAGGTCTCATTGCTGATCCTACACGAGTCCCTCCTGGATTCCACCTACCTAGGAGGTCGTGGACCATCCTAAATCGCATACGCACCAAGCACGGAAGATGCCAGGACTTGAAGCATAAGTGGGGAATCGCTGAAAGTGCCAAGTATGACTGCGGACACCAACGACAAACAATACACCACATTGTCACAGAGTGTCCCCTACGGAAATATGCTGGAACTCTGACCAGTATACATGAGGTCTCTGAGGAAGCAATCTCCTGGCTGGATACTTTAGGTATTAACCTGTAGTTTTTATTACAACTTGAAGCTCTGTTTGTCAATATTACTGTTTATAAAAACCACATTTTCTCTTTTACATGTAACTCATCCTAGTGTTTTTATCCATATGTATATTATTGATTTATCGATCTAATCTAAGACATTTGTTACCATAAATGAATGTAATCTATTTTATTTGTAGTATATGCATATTGTGTTACCAGTAATATCATTGATGTTCAATTCAAGTAATGTATCCTTGATGCCAAATGAAATAATAAAAAAAAATGGAACTGTTCTTTTGTGCTTCATATATGTCATTATTAACTTCATTTTCCCGTTTTGGTGTTACATATTAGTTTCTCTCCAACCAAAACCCCCTACATTCCCGCAGTAATCCGTTATATTCAGTCATTATTATTAAAAATTAGGGCTGTTTAAAAGTATTACGACTTCAGCATCTCATGTATCCTATTTAACGGTTCTTTTCTGACTCGCATAAATTACGATAATAATTTCAGGCATCTATATTACTCTTTCTTTGTTCTTATTTATTTTCGTTACTTTCAGTTCTTTTCGATACAGTTCGTTGCTAAGTAACTAATCACGCGAACTGTGACTGCAATTTTATGCTACGTTCGTTTGATTACGAATACAGTCAGTTCCTTTCAAAGATTGCCTCTATATAGCGTCTTTGCCTTAGTTATGTTGTCATTGCTCAAAACCGACGGGTGGAATCGAACACTAGAAATGACCCTGCTACTTTCACCTCCATCGACGCCCTGATTTTTTACATTTTATTGTGGTCCAATATATGTCAGGTAACGTGTGGACACCCCAAGTCTGGTTTCACCAAACGTGAGCACTTGATAACAAACGCTTAGTCTTGAAACTAACTGTGATCAAATAAACAAAGGGATTAGTTGGAGTTGAAGAATAGTTATTTCCTGTGCTCTTTTCACGACGTAAAAATGTACTTTCTTGTTGAGTCATCTAATTGGTTTGATGCGGTCCGCTACGATTTCCTCTCATCTCAGAATAGCACTACGTCCGCAATTATTCGTTTGATGTATTCCAGTTTAGATCTTCGCCTACGGCAAGGCCGGCCACAGCGTGACAAACTTAGCACGTGAAGCGTATGCGTGCCGCGTGCGAGCCAAAGCCCGATCTGTCACTCGGTTTTGCTTGGTCCTTTTTGGAAGTATCCGGAATTGCGCGACGTTTCATTTAACATTGTGGTGCGCCATTCTGCTGTCGGCACAACATTCCAAGTTCGGCAGAATCGTGGTGTGAGTGCTGTTTACCCTTCGCTATTTGTTCGTAGTATAAATGACGTTCATAGCTCAAGTGGTTGTTTTGCACAATCCTTTAAAATGAACGGGATTGACAGAAGAGGGGGATGAGAATTCTCACTTCGCAAGAACAACGAATACTGCTTAATTGCTACGAAACAACTTCATAGTACCATGGAGAAACAAGTTACACTTTTAAATGACAATGAAAGAGCAAAGAAATTACAATAGTCGACAGAGAGGATTCATTGTTCTGTGCATCAGGAAGCGCTTTGTGCTAAATTTGCAAGCATGAAGCACTTGGGGAAACTGTTGGAAGCAATAGTAAAAGTCAAGTCCCACCAATTATCCATTTTTAGTTGCTATTGTTTTCAATGGAAATGAACGAATAGTATGGAGACTTTATATATCACTGTAAATGCGTTGGTTAAGTACAAGGGGCATGCCTGGAACGGTTTCTCGATTTAAATGTCTCTATTGTTTAATTTGTGGAGAAAAAGAAGTGCAGGAACTAAAATTAGAAAATCTGAAATAGATTGCAGGCTTCGCACTTTAAGTGGACTGCCCACAGTAAGCCATTACAATGTAACTTCTTTCCGATTCGATGGTTGAACGTATACAAAGGGCGTTCAAAAACTTTTGCACAGTCGGTTCTAATTTTGTTTATTCTTTTGTAGGAGGAGAATGAATTTTTTTGTGAACATCCTTGTAACATTTAGCTATAAGTTGGTACATAAAAGTATTTTCTTTTATTTACAGGTGAGCCATAATGGACCGTGAAGTAGATGACAGATTGCCACAACGGCCGGTGATTGAGCTCCTCTTCAAGACCGGTGATGACTCTACCACATCGAATCACAGGATGTTGCTCCCTGCTTGTGGGGAGAACACAGTGGATCGCAGCAGTATCCAGCGGTGATTGCAGAGGTTTAAAGAAGGTGATTTCTCCCTACTGGACAATCCACGACGTGGTAGACCATCGACGGCAGTGAGTGATGTGAATAAGGGGACCATTGATCAAATCATCCAAAATGACAGATGTGTGACGACATGACAGCTTTCTGAAATGATTCGTTTGTCATTGGGTAGTGTGGTATCATTGGTACAGCCACTAGGGTACAAAAAATCTTTGCACGTTGGGTGCCTAGATTATTGACAAGAGAAATGAAAACGATGAGGAAGAATGTGTGCAAGGGTCTCATGAAGACCTTTACTGAAGAGTGGAAACACTGTTTTGACGGTGTTATTACGCAGGATGAAACATGATTGATTTTGTCAGAACCGGAGAGAAAAACCCAAACCATGGAGTGGCGTCATCTGGGTAACCCTCGGAAGAAGAAACCAAGACTTTCTCGAACAGCAGGCCGAAAGGTGATGGCCTCCTTCTTCTGGGATCAGTGTGGCGTCATTTTCATTGACTTCTGGGAACCTGGCTCCACAAATAACCGAGACAGTTACTATTTGTCATTTGACAAGCTGCGACGTGCCATCAAGACCCACAGACCACAGCCTCGGGGTGAGCTCATCAGACTATACCATGACGATGCCAAACCCCATACAGCCCTTACAACGCTGGAGAAAATCAGGAGAATGACTTGGAAAATTGTTCCTCATCCTTCCTACAGTAGGGACTTGGCTCCGTCTGATTTTTACCTCTTTGGTCGTCTGAAAGCCCAACTGCGCGGTAGAACATTTGATAGTGAGAAAGACCTTATTTTCTGTGTCAGGTTATGGTGTAGAAGTCAATCCCCAGAATTTTACCAAAGGGCATTTACATCATGGAAAGAACGTTGGGCCAGATGCGTCACAGCTGATGGAGGCTACTTTGCGTAGGCTCAATGAATAGCTAAATGTTCCAAATGTGTTCACAAAAAATTTCATTCTCGTCGTGCAAAATATAAAAAAAATTAGAGACGACTGTGCAAAACTTTTTGAACGCCCTCTGTAAAAGGAAATCGCATCGTGGAAGTGACACAGTCTTACAAAGACAATCGAGTTCTCTAAGCTCACTGCCTTTAAAGAAAGCGCGAGGTTTGAAGAATTCATTGTGGACTTGCAAGAATTACGACGACAGTTTTATAAAGGTTTTGAAGGCACAGTCAATCTTACATCTATTTCTGAGCTGTTTTCCGAGAGCGTTTGCCGTTTCAGTTGAAACCGCCCCAGTAGCTGATTGATTTGCAATGTAATTTCAGTTTTAATTGCAAATCCTTTTACGTCAAAACTGTCCAGGACGTAACATTGCTTTTCTGAGCAACATAAGTCTCCATAATAAGGTTGCAGAAATGCTACAATATCTCGATCGACATATTTGCGTGAAAGACATTTTTCCGATTGTGAAACTAAATATGTCACGGTTATGTGGCAACTTGAAAGTTAAACTGTGAAATTGTCTGCGTCTGTCCGTACGCCGACAGTTTGTACCAGATAGAAATTATATTATGTCATCAATGCGCCAAAAATAATTAATTGATACTGAAAACTTGTTTTGTTTCTGATCTATGTTGTCGAGAAATGTGAAACATATACCCAAGTTGTTTGCAGTACAAGCGTACTGCCATTTAAAAGCTGCTCCTTTGCTGTTTTGCCCTCTTTACCGTCCTCGCGCTCAGACAGCGTGGCGTGGCGCTTTGGCACTCGGAACCGGGCATCGCCCGTGGTCTGATATCTTGGCCACCCCTGCTCTACGGTTTTTATCCTCTACAGCTCCTTCTAGTTCTAGCACTATAGAAGTTGATGGCCTATCACCTTGCCCCTTCTCCTTGTCTATGTTTCTCACATATACGAGGTGTGGCTAGAAAAAAACCGGACTAGTACTGGTGAAACAATAAAACGAATGCAATAAGGCTGAAAGTCGCGTGGCCTGTCACGTGACTCTCGCTCCGCCTACTGCTCGAGTTTCATCTGCCTCCTGCACTCAGTCTGCCCGTGGCGTCTGTTTTAAGTAGTTGACGTTTTGTCTGTGCGTCGGAAAATGTTGAGCGTACAGAAAGAACAGCGTGTTAACATCAAATTTTGTTTCAAACTAGGAAAATCTGCAAGTGAAACGTTTGTAATGTTACAACAAGTGTACGGCAATGATTGTTTATCGCGAACACAAGTGTTTGAGTGGTTTAAACGATTTAAAGATGGCCGCGAAGACACCAGTGATGACACTCGCACTGGCAGACCATTGTCAGCAAAAACTGATGCAAACATTGAAAAAATCGGTAAACTTGTTCGACAAGATCGCCGTTTAACAATCAGAGCAGTGTCTGAGTTAGCAGGAGTTGACAAGGAAAGTGTTAGGCAGAATCTTCATGAAAGTTTCAACATGAACAAAGTGTGTTCAAAAATGGTTCCAAAGTGTCTCACAATTGAACAAAAGGAACGCCGAAGAATGATTTGTTCTGACATCCTGGAAAACATTGAAAGTGATCCCACCTTCTTACAAAATGTTATTACTTGCGATGACTCGTGGTTTTTTACTTACGATCCCAAAACTAAACGCCAATCGATGCATTGGAAAACTCCTGGTTCTCCACGACAAAAAAAGGCACGAATGTCAAAATCGAAATTCAAGGCAATGATGATTGTTTTTTTTTTTGACATCAAAGGGATTGTGCACATTGATTGGGTACCAGAGGGACAAACAGTGAATCAGCATTACTACATTAGCGTCCTGGCTACCCTACGTGAGCGGGTACGGAGAAAACGGAACGATTTGTGGAGAAAAAAGTCATGGATCCTTCACCAAGACAATGCCCCAGCTCACAGTGCGTAGTCAGTGAAGACGTTTTTGGAAAAACACAACATTCCCATCTTAGATCATCCACCCTACTCACCTGATTTGGCCCCCTGTGACTTTTTTCTTTTCCCTAAAGTCAAGTTAGCTTTGAAAGGAACTAGATTTGAGACTGTTGAAGCAGTAAAAGAAAAAGCGACGGAAGTAATGTATGGACTTACCGAAAATGATCTGCAGCATTGCTATGAACAGTGGAAAATTCGTATGGAGCGGTGTAGAGACCGAGGAGGAGAGTACATTGAAGGAGATAACATGAAATTGTAAATAATTGTAAATAAATGTTTTTTCCAGCATCAGTCCGGTTTTTTACTAGCCGCACCTCGTATATCTATCCTCACTGATAGTGCAAAGAACATCCTCACTTGTTATCTTATGACGCCAAGTAATTTTAGACTTCCTTCTACAGCACCACATCTCACAGGCTTCGATTCTCCTCTCAGCTTCACCCACAGTCCATGACTCACTTCCATACAATCACGTGCGCCATGCGTGCATTTTCGAAAAATTAACATCAGAGTTACGGATCACGAAGAAGAAAAGGTTAAGGAATTCTGCTCCCCTGGCAGCAAAGTAACCCATGATGGACGGGGCAAGATGGACATAAAAGCAGTCTAGCACTAGCAAATAGGGTCATTCCAGGCCAGGAGAGGTCTACCGGTATCAAACATAGGCCTTAATTCCAGTAAGAAATTTCTGAGAATGTACGCTTGGAGCACAGCACTGTACGGCAGTGAAAGATGGAAAACTGGAACAGAAGAGAACTGAAGCCTCTGAGATGTGGTGCTACAGAAGACTGCAAATTAAGTGGACTGATAAGGTAAGGAATGAGGAAGTTCTCCAGAGAATCGATGAGCAAAGTACTATATGAAAAACACTGAAATGAAGAAGGGATGGTCTGTCAAGACATAAGGGATCTTCCACAGAAGTAGAATTACAAAGCTGGAGAGGGTAAAAACCATATACGAAGACCGAGATTGGAATACATCAAAAAACAAATAAATAGAGATGATAAAGAAGATACAAAGACGCATTTGGCCAAGAGTTATTTTCCTAAGAGGAAAAGGTAGAGGGAGAAATGACAGTTGCCAACGACTGGCTCCAGCCGCTTTCAGAATTTGGATGTTGACACGTATCTATGAATTTCCCCTGTAGCTGCATGGCCCCCAATGTTAAAATTAAACAATCCTCTCAGGTATAAATTATGAGATAGATTTCCGGGAAACGTGGAATTCTTTTTTCGTTTCTGCGAGTCTCGTAAAATTGTTTAATTCTCGGATGAAGAAACTGAAAACGTCAACACGTAAAATTGTGAAAGCCATTCGCACGGGAATGAAGTGAGAGGCGTCTGTGACGTGTCTGCTGGACAGTAAAGGACATGGAAACCTCGACTTCGATCGATTTTCCTTTCCGCTTTCGTCCTACTCGTGAGAAAACACAGTGGAGGACACTGCATTCGTAGCGAGAGCGCATGGCCTGTGTACGGCACGCAGCTTTGATGTGTGCCGATCAGGACGACCCAAGGTTGTTCAGGTGATAGTCTCAGTTGTTGCCCGTTGCGCAGCAATACCGTTGGCTCCTGCTAAATACATTCCTAAACATTTTGCAATACCGTGGTGGAGTAATTCGCCTTTCGCCCCGAAATAAAGGACGTGCTGAAAAGTAATGCCTGTGACTTTCTTAAGTGAAAACTTTTAAACATTTTTAAATAACACAGATTTCATTAACACTTTACATCTTTATTCTTCATGTCTACATATTTATTTATCGACATAGGAACCCTGCCGGCGAGCACTTTATTCCAGAGAGAGACTGTTTTGTTGACACCGTCAGATCATTGTGGAATGTCTGACTTTGTTGACGTAGCCACAACTCCACCTCTACTTGCACCGCTTCATCACTATCAAAGTGAAGTCCTCGAAGATATTCTGTAAGTTTCGCAAACAGATGAAAATAAAATTGGGTCAATTAGCGACTGTACAGAGGATAATCTATGGCAGCAATCGCAAGCAGCTGGATTGTTTGTTGCAGGTGTTACAGTGTTCGTGTGTGGCTGAGGCACATGGGCTCTTTGAATTCGGAACCCGATTATAGAACGCAGTTTCTCACGCACCGATGTAGTTATGTAACACACCGCCATGTTACACACTACAATTCGACTCCCTACAAATATGTAGACATGAAGAATAAATATGTGGAATGTTAATAAAGTTTGTTTTTTAAAAAAAGTCTTTAATCTTTTTCACATAAAATTTCGGAGACACTACTTTTCAGCCTGTTCTGATATTTTCTGATATTTATTTATAAGCCAAAAGTCAGTTATTGTGCTTCACAGATTCAATGTGTACATCCAAGACTACTCATTACTTTACTTGCCTTTAATTCATTTTATTAACAAGGGAAATAAATTTTCTGTATGAGTCCTCTATTATTATGAATGTCGTTAGATTAAAACTGTCTTAATGGCTAAATAAATTTCCTAATTTGTTACAACGTTTTGGCCAATAAAATTCAATCTTCGATTCGGCTCCCTCAAGTTACTATCTATAAGAGCGTTTCAAATTAAGCTGTTTGTAATTGCAATCCATAGGTATTTAGTTGAATTGACAGCATTGAGATCTGCGTAATTTATACTGTAAACAAAATGTAATGGATTCCTTGCGTTACTCATGTGCATGATCTCTCACTTTTTACTATTAGGGTTCAATTGCCATTTTTCGCACCTAAATAATTTTGCAATTGGTTTTGATCTTCTGATGACTTTACTAGATGGTAAGTGAAAGCATAATCTACCAACAATCTAAGAAGACCGCTCAGATTGTTTCCTAAATCATTTATACAGCTAAGAAATAGCAGAGGGATTATAAAACTTCGTTGGCAAACACCAAATGTAATTCTATTTTCCTCGATGATTTTCCATTGAGTACTACATCTTAAGAGATGGGTTAAAGAAAGGCAACTCTACATTTATAGCATTTGTAAATTTAGAGAAAGCTTTTGACAGTATCCACTGGAATATATTTTTTGAAATTCTAAAAGTAGTAGGGATAAAATACAGGGAGCGAAAGTATATCTACAACTTGCACAGAAACCAGACAGCAGTTATATGAACCGAAGGACATGGTACAGTGAGCAAGCAGTGAAAGACAGTGAAAGAAACAAACAAGAAACATACCGATAGATTGTAATTCTATCAGAGACAGAAAAGGACTTTGAAGAGCAGTTGAACAGCATTAACAGCATTTTCAAAAGATATTAAATGATGAATATCAATAAAAATAAAACAAGGTGAATGGAGTGTAGTCGAATTATGTCAGACGATACTGAAGGAAAAATGCAGACTGGTTATATGAGGAAAAACATGTTTGGGGAAGAGGAATTTGTTAACATAAAATACAAACCTCTTAGTTAGGAAGTCTTTCCTGAAGATATTTGTCAGGACTGTAGTTCTGTACAGAAGTGAAATATGGACGATGCAATTCAGACCAGAACTTGCACGGAATACGTTTCTTGGAAATTTGCATTAAATCAGTCTTCGGATTGAAGAACACAGTAACAAAAACAGGGGGAGGAGAGGGGGGGGGGAATTACCAATTCAGGACAGCTTTACAGGAAAGGAAAAGCTCCAGAATACCTTGACAGGAACCGAGGACTACAACTGCTTTTACTCTGTTTTTTGGGAAATATGTTAAAAGAAAAAAAGTGAAGGTACCTATTAATGTGACGAAATTTAGTTGACCACATAGTAGAACAATGTAAGCAGAATTATACAGGAAATTTGAAGCTGTCGTTTGTAATGTATCAGAATAAGAAGCAAAGAGTTACCACAATTTCTTGTGATAAATTTGTTTGACTACACGCCGGTTCATTGTCCTTCTCGTATGCAAGCTACAAGTTTTTAGCAAGATATTTAGCTACCTATCGATGTCATTATTTCTAGTTGGCGCAACATGATGCAATCATCCGAAGAGTGACTGGAAAATGACGGGAAATGGTGCAAAAATGTCGAATCGCCTAACGAGTATATCATCCAACGGTCTGGATGTGAGATATTGAGCTACCACATAATTTGATAAATTTGTGTATGTTCGGTTGCACTGAGAATGTGATTAGTTTAGCTTTGAAACACAATGCGTTACAACTGACCTCAGATTCTTCAGTGACAACGTTGCTCTCTGCAGGAAAGTATTGCAAATGAACGATCGTACGGAAATGAATAAAGAATAGGATAAACTTTAGATATGGTGTAACGAAAGTTAGCCGTCTTCAAATGTGAATAAATGTCCATAACAAAGAGAAAGACCTGATAACGTTCGTTTACAACATTAGTGGCGAGTATCTGTACCAGGTCAAAACGTATAAGTATTTAGGATAATAACAAGAAGCGGTATAAAATGGGGCAATCACATAAAATCAGTAATAAGGGAGGCGAATGAAGACGTTGCTCTGATGGAGGAGTTTTGGACAAATGCCGAACACCTGAGCAGGAAATCGAACACAGTACGTTTAATGTAACCAATTCTAGAGTTTTAGGTAGACATTTGAAGTTATTATCAAGAGTCGAGAGCATTTCGAGTTGGTACTGGCTTTTCAAATTAAGCTTTTAGTGACATGCATCACACATGTTCAACCTGTAATTTTGTTGATATCTGCCATTTCAAAGACAGAAATTGAGATGCATGTCTTACCTTAAATGTTTGAAACTTGACACAGAACAGTACGTTTTTTTAAGGTCATGTTTTGTGGCTTGACGGGGATCTTGTAGACCGAAACTAGTAGCACGCTAACAAATAATTAACTCAGCATATCTCGAAATGTTTCCCAACAAGACTTTCGGACTGAATGGTAGAGTGTGCGATGCCATCTATTGAAAATATTTAATAAGAATGCAGACTGCCTATATGTTATTTCTCAAGCATACAACATGAAGGGAATACATGGTAATTCTGTAAAAAACGATCAATTCTGCGTCTTAAATATTAATTCTGTACCTGGAAGGAGAATAAAATGTCAGAGTAGTGATCCTGCGCAGCTGAATGAAGCTAGCCACCTAATTAATCTGTGACGTGATGAACATCCGGAGAGAGATATTCGTTACTTCAAACTGGGTGAAGTTTGCTTCTCGTCCTATCTGGGGACTTCAAGGACGCGTTGATTCAACTTCCAAGAGTCAAGGGCTGGCTGATAGGCCCCTCTCGGCATACAAATTCACCCGTCACCGTAGATACTGGAAGGCAAACAGGCGCGTAGCACTAGGCTGATCTCTCGTTCTGTCATCAGAGGACAACCCGAAGCTTTCAGCCGGCAGCGCATACTCTCTGAATTCAGCGCCGTTGCCTAACAACCTCTTAATCGGCCTCTATGAGCTGAAACTTCATCGGGAGTAACTTGGAAACGACATACTCCTAGCAGGTACCTTAAAGGAACTGTAGCTTGTTCAGTGGTTAAGTAGAAGATGTATTTTCCTTACACATACTTTCCAACCTCGTCAAGTACATTTTCGGATGATTGCACTTCAAGAATTGGTCGTTTGCTGTGACTATGGAATAGCCTACTGGTCACCCCCCAATGTTTATGCCCCAGTACGAAAAGTAATGTGGAAGTAAATGAGTCAGTTGAATGCAGAGGCTAATTTCCAGATGTTTTATTATTATGAACAACAAAAACTAGCGATATCTTTGTTAACATCATTGTGTTCGGTTATAAATTCGACTGTAGCACGTTCTTCAGTACGTGCGCTTTGCTGCAAGTTGAACAAACACTTATACGTTCGGATATTAGTGTTTCGAATAATTATGCTATAATGGGAAAGGAGTCGGTCCGAATAGATTTGAAATTTCAGACTGTACTGTAAAGTGGCAAGAAGTCTCACACCAAACAGATCATACTTTATTTCTCTGAGGTTAACCACGGCTAAAGAGCATTCAACAGAATGGATGTCAAAAAATAGCTTTTAAGATGGACATCAACAAAAGTAAAAATGAGGTACTGGAATGGCACAGTAAGTTGGGCAATACTGAGGGAATTAAATTGGGTAAATGAGTTCCATTATCTGGGCAGCGAAATGGAATTAAGCGATAATGGCTGAAATAGAGGATACAGAATGTGTAGCGTGCTAACAGTAAGAAAACTAGTTTTTGGAAGGAAAAATTTATGAACATCTTGACATATTATAAATTAGTTACCACCGCGTTTCTCCCTCTGCATGTGAAGGCGAATATCGGGAACTACTGTAGCGATTTCGATATGGTGTTCACTAATAGGCAGACTGATTCACGAGCAAGGTCTCTGCATAAATTCATTATCGCTACGCCAGACGAGTCGTGGGGCTGTACGTACTTCAAGCTACCCATGCTAAGCAGGAGTGGATTGCTAGGCAAATATAAACTTAAATGCTATCATGTGTTTTCTGAAGGTAGTAATCTGCAGTGTAGCCCTGCTTGAAAGTAAAATGCAGCGATACACAGTTCAGACAGGAAGGGAATAAAAATTTACTGCTACAGAAGACTGTTGAAAATTAGATGGGTTAATCGAAAGCTGATGGGGAGGTACCGAATCGAAATGAAGAAAAAGAAATTTGTGTCACAACATGAGTAGAAGAAGGGATGGATTAACAAGCCATACCCTGAGATATCGAGGAATTGTCATTTTGTCACTGGAGGGAAGGGCGGTATTAAAACTTGTAGAGGGAGGCCAAAGTGTGAATACAGTAAGCAAGTTAAAACAAATGCAAGTTGCAGTAGTTATTCAGAGATCAAAAGATTTGCACAGGATAGACTAGCATGGACAGCTGTAGTAAATGAGTCTTCAGACTGAAGATAATAACAAGAAGAAAAACAACCACGCTGCATCTGGTATATACCACGAACGTACATCTCGCCTCGTGCTGCTGCTACGATTCATTTTTTGCTGTAAAAGGACACCCTCAAAAATCTCCTATCTGGCCTCAAATTTACATACAGAGTTCATTCTAGTCTTTTACAGACAGATCGCTAATTACATTAAGAGCTCAGAACACTTTCCTTTTACTTATTAGAGCGTGTAAATGATGCCAAAATACACACTACACTTTGTGACTAAAGTCTTGAGATAGCGGTATGCACCCAAGTAGATGACGGTAGTATCACGTATGCAAGGTATAAAAGAGCCGTGCATTGGCACAACTGTCATTGTACTCATGTGATTCATCTGAATATTATATTGGATGTACTTTTCGTTCCAAATGATCCATAAAGGGGAAATCCTGTGTCAGCAAACAAGAATACAAAATAAGAGCAGATATGCTAATGTACCTTCCACAAATCCCAAATGAAATTGCCCTTGTGGAAGTGAAAATGGTCAAAAAATCTTAAGGATGTTCACATTTAAACAAATACAAAGCCTGTTACCAAATACTAAATGTTCAATACTCTTAGGTGGATACGATACTTCTTAGGCTCCTGTAACCACACATCATCAAATAAAAAAATTAAAATGAAAATATTTTATAGCACTTATTTGCAACGACTGGATTAATGCACAAAATTTGTACAAAAGTTAGATTGTATGCAGTATTCACATTATGTGATGTTATTAATAATATACAGTAGCAATTGTTTCTGCCAAGACATTTATCAAAGGAGTGGAAGGAGTTGGCCACCAATAAATCTTTTAGACTCTTCCCAAACTCAGCTTTACTATTAGTTAAACTTTTTATGGTTGCTGGCATGTTATTGAAAATGAGTATTCCGAATAGTGGACACCTTTCTAAACCAAAGTCAGTGACTTTAAATCTCTGTGCAAGCTATTCTTATTTCTGGTATTGATTCCATGAACTGTGTTGTTGAATTAAAACAAAAAAAGATATATTTTTAAGGACAAAATTATATATGTATGTATGTATTGGGAAGCAGTAGTTAGCACCCCACAGTTCCTGAAACAGTCCTCAGCAGGACGTTCTTGAGTTCACACCACAAATAATTCATATTCATATTGCATGTTTTTTGGGCCAGGAAAATTTTAGCTAGGCTTTATGAGTTAACCCTAAAATAACCCTGTATGACATTATGGAATAAAAGTAAGCACAGAACGCTAGCATTTTTTATTTTTATATCACCTATGTCTGACGACATTCGCATAGCAAATAGAGATTTGCTTAGATACTCCAGCAGTTCTGTGATATGCTCCTCCCTGTGTAATTTATTATCAAGCTGTAATCGCAACAATTTTGTACTGTTGACTTCTTCTATCTGGCTATTGTCATATTTTAGGCATATAAACCTTTTACAAATACTGAATTGCAGTAGTAGGTGTTTCAAGGTTTAGTGACAGAGAATTGGCTGGGAACAATTTATTAATGTCCATGAAAATTTCCTTAACCGATCTCTCTAAGGCTATACTTGATTTACTATTTATTGCAATGTTTCTATCTTCGGCAGAAAAACAAACTTGGCATCTGGTAAAGTTATTAATGGAAGTTCATTGATATACACAGGAAAAAGAACAGGTCTTAAGATGGAACCTTGGGGGACACCACATGTTATTGGTACTAGTTGCGTTATGCCTGATAGCTGAGTACACATCTCTTCCCTGTTGTCACCCTTTTTTCTGTCAGAGGTATAGGATTTAAATAATTTTGCAGCAGTTCCTGTTACACAGTAATTTTCTAATTTAGTTAAGAGGATATTGTGATTTACATAGTCAAATTCCTTTGACAGATCACAAAATATACCAGTAACCCGCAATTTATTATCTAATGAATTAAGTACATTCTCACTGCATGTGTAGATAGCCTTCTCAGTATCAGAACCCTTTAGAATTCCAGGTTGTGAGTTGGAGAAGATTTTAGTTGTGGTCAGATGGTTAAGAAAACGACTGTATATTACCTTTTCCAAAATTTTTAAAAATGCAGGTAAAAGCGAAATTTTCTTAACTCCTTTCTTATACAAAGATTTAACTTGAGCGTATTTCAACCAGTCAGTAAATATTCTGCAGATAAAAGACTGGTAATACAAATAAGTTAGAAAGTCACTAAACTTAGAGGCACACTGTTTAATCAAATTTGTTGATTTTTTATCGCAGTTACCAGAATGTTTTGATTTTAAGGGTATTATAGTGGACTTTATTTCTACTGGTGTTTTGAGGGTATTACTCGTATTATTGTAGTTATTTGTAGTGACTAGTCTGACACATTCCATGGCAGCGTCTACTGAACCTGACAACCCCATTTTCAGTACCAGTAATGAAGTGCTTATTGAAAAGTTCATCAGCGCAGCACACATTTGTTACCTGTGAATCATTCACTCTTAATGCTATGTGCTCCTCTTCACCTCTGTTTCTACTACCCTCTCCTTCACTATATCACATATTGTCTTTATCTCGTTACCTGATGCAACTATCTCTTTCTGATGATGCAGCTGCTTTGATCATGCATTGCTTACTATCTTCAATATTTTTCAGTATGTGTTGTAATGATCAAAAGTATTAACATCAGAGCTGTTTCTGACTGATAGATATAGTTTCCTTACTGTCTTCGGGATGACTTTATTTCTTGGCAATCCATGGCTTTTTTATAGGCTTTGGTCTCATTCGGATTAGTTATGGGATGTAACAGGTTTCAAATAAGTTGGGGATATTATTAATAAAGTGCTGTATTTCTCATTCAACCTATGAGCATTGTACACATTACTTTGTTCATATCTCTGAAAAGTTTTCTAAAACAACTTTTTGCTTACTGAATACCCTCTTGAACTCAGATTTAAAAGATTTTATACCCTGATCAATATTAAGAGTTAGCAAATGGAACTGCATGTCCTACTTACTATTGGTTTTACAATGTAATTTTGTTCATTAGACATTTCTGTGAAGATAGCAACGGCCGTCTGCGAGTCCTTAGTTATTATAGTTGAGAAGTTAACAGTAAAAATTAAGTTTAATGACTGTGCTACTGACTGCAGTAAGCTCTTACTGGAAGAGTTTTAAATAGAATCTACTTTAAAATCTCCAGAAACCACTAATTCTTTCTTTATTGTTGTTAAATAGGTCGAAGAGCTTCAAAGTGATTTGTGAAACAAAATTACACGCTGGTAGTCGGTTAACATTTACTATTATGAATGATTTATTATGAAATTCTACATCTGTTGCACATGATTCCATATGCTGAAAGGTTTCCAAAATATTCACACTGTCAAGCGTGTGCCGAGAATATCAAATTTCAGGCATTACCTCTTATCATGGGCAACGCAGTGGCCGACGGCCTTCACGTAACGACCGAGAGCAGCGGCCTTTACGTAGAGTTGTCAGTACTAACAGACATGCAGCACTTCGTGAAATAACCGCAGAAATAAATGTGGAACGTATGACGTACGCAGCCGTTAGGACAGTGCGGCGAAATTTGGCTCTACGACCTATGGCAGCAGGCTATCGGTGCCTTTGCTAACGGCACGGCATCGCCTGCAGTGCCTCACCTGGCCTGATCACCATGTCTGTCTGTTGGACCCTAGACGACAGGAAAATTGCGACTGGTCAGATGAGTTCCGATTTTAGCTGGTAAGAGATGATGGCAGAGTTTGAGTGTGGCGCAGTTCCCACGAAACCATGGACCAAAGTTGAAGAGAAGGCGCTGTGAAAGCTGGTGGTGGTTCCATAATGATGTGGTCTGTTTTCATATGGAGTGGACTGGGTCCTCTCGTCCAATTGAAGCAATCACTGACTGAATATGGCTGTGTTCGGCTGGTTGGAGACCATTTGCAGCCGTCCATGAACTTCATGTTCCCAAACCATTATGGAATTTTTATGGATGATGATGCGACATGGCACTAGGCCACAGTTGCTTGCGATTGGTTTGAAGACCATTCTGGACAATTCGAACGAATGATTTGCCCACTCAGATCACTCGACATTTATCGGACATAATCGAGAGGTCAGTAGGTACACAAAATCCTGCACCGGCAACACTTTCGCACTTATGGATGGCTATAGATGCAGCACGGCTCAATATTTCTGCAGGGGATTTCCAACGACTTGTTCAGTCCACGTCACGTCGAATTCCTGCACTGTGCCGCGCAAAAGAAGGCCCTACACAACATAAGGAGATATCCCATGACTTTTGTCACCTCAGTATATATCCTCTTTCGAACGATTGTACTTCAATCCATGAACATAACAGGAGAACAAATCACAAAACATTTGTAGGGGTGTAGTAACATTTTGCATGCACTTCCTAAAGACGATTTATTCGGAAATTCTTTCATTAATGCATTTATTGTAGGGACGTAATAATGTTTTGCATGTACTTCTTGAAGAAGAGTTACTCGGGACTTAGTTTATTCATTCATTCATTCATTCATTAAGTCAGTCATTCGTAGTGTTCTGTAGATCCCACCAAGAAGCATCAGGGATACGGGACTGAGCCAAGGTACACGTTTACAAGTGACAAGCAATCTCTTACAAACTCGTTCTGTGTACTGCATCGTCACTAAACTACTACCACACAGATTAATACTGCTTGTGCTTACTGCAGCTAAACGCAGCCTAGGGAACTAGCTAGAAACCCATCACTTCGAGAAAAAAAAGGAAATCCTGGTACTCCAGCTATATTAAATTAAATAGAAATAGCTGTGATTCATCTCCCACAACTAGCTTCTTATTTACCTGAATGTAAATAAACAGTTTCCTACATCTGTAACGGCAGAGGGTTACTCACATCGAGTATTTCTTCACACGGAGGTTCACAATGATCACTGGTGCTTGCCAAATAACGAGGAATGCGGAATTCTTGAATCCATGTTTGTAGGAGTGACTGCTTTACTTTTTAGATGTTTATGAAATAAATAGGGATTCCCAGTATCTCTATTTGCGTTAGAAGGGAGTTTGTTGATATCTTCGCACTGCATCACTAACTGCATTCAGAATTTTAGGCAACTAGGAAAAATATAAAAATATTTTTATACTTTGTATTGTAATCTACGTCTACAAAAATGGTTCAAATGGCTATTAGCACTATGCGACTTAACTTCTGAGGTCATCAGTCGCCTAGAACTTAGAACTAATTAAACCTAACTAACCTAAGGACATCACACACATCCATGCCCGAGGCAGGATTCGAACCTGCGACCGGAGCGGTCACGCCGTTCCAGATTGAAGCGCCTAGACCGCACGGCCACACCGGCCGGCTAATCTACGTCTACACATATGTTCCGCAAACCACGGTATGGTGGATGACAGAGGGTACCTTGTATCACTGCTTGTCCTTTCATTTTCCAATCGCAAATAGAACGATGGAAAAAAGACTGTCTATATGCCTCCGAACCAGCCAAGTTCCCCTTATGTTTTTGGTCCTTAAGCGAAACGTGCGTTGGTGGCAGTAGAATTGTTGTGGAGTCGGCTTCAAATGCCGGTTCTCTAAGTTTTCTCAGTAGTTTTTCACGAAAAGAAAGTCGTTTTCTCTCCAGGGATTCCCACTTGATTTCACGAAGCACCTCCACAATACTCACGTGTTGATCGAACCAAATGGTAACAAATCCAGCAACTTGCTTCCAAATTGCTGCGATTACTTCCAATAATCTGACTTGATGGGGATCCCAAACAAGAATCGGTGGAACTAGCGTTCTGTACGCGATCTCCTTTATAGATGAGCTACAATTTCCTAAAGTTCTCCCAATAAACCGAAATCGACAGTTATTCTTCCATACCACCACCCTTACGTGCTCGTTCCATTTCATATCGCTTTGCAAAGTCGCGCCTGTGTCAAGAAGCACACAAAAAAAAGCTGTAAGAGTATTGGAACGTCACTCATTTGCATTAACTTAAATTTTTCTACATTTAGAGAAAGCTGCCATTCATCACATCAACTAGAAATGTTGTCAACTATGGGAACACACGGCAATCGTAGTCTTTTATATTTATGTTACGTAAAGTTAAAAACTCTAAAAGTTTTTTTTTGAAAGACAGGCATTGTGGCTTTGTGATGGAGTGCTTGTCTGACATGTGGGAGGTATGGCTTCGATTCCTGGTGGAATCAAGTTTTTAAACAAAGGTGCATGTGCCATGCTCTATGACCATTTCCGTGAATTGGAAAAATATATAAAGATGGAAAAAAATTAGTTTGTAATATCTTTTTTAAATTTAAACACTCTTCGCAAACAGTCTTTTATAAAAGATCGGTATTTAAGAGTTTCTGTTGGCATGGAAACTGAATTTTTGTGAGAGATATATACTTAGAAATAATAAGGAGTGTATCTTCCTTAAAATATTAATTAGATATCTTAATTTGCATATATTTTATGAATTTTGTATTTTAATGACGTAGGTATTCGAATTGAACGAAAAAAATGAAAAAAATAATAATTACCGAAACGAGACTTGAGCCAGCGATTACGTCTCGAACGCCACCGATTACATTCAATATTTATCAGTTCTGCAAGTTAAGGAAATGCTCGTAGAACACGGAAAATTTGTTTCAAAATTTAATTCCACTAGGAATCACACCCAGCCCCTCCTTCCTCACCCCATCCTTACTGTCCCCTTACCCCCTCCCCCCCTTTCCTCCTCACCTTGTATACGAGAATTCTACCACTCTTCCACGCCGTTAAGTAGATAAATCTACCCTATTTTAGCGTAATACATCAAAGTCGATATTCTCGAGAATTTATGAATGTTACATTGAACTGTTCAGGGGAAGCGATATTTGAATACTGATTTTCGCGTACCATAAAAATAGAAAATTATAAAATTCCAACTGCCATGTGGTCTTTTTCTATCCTCTTACAGTTACTCAAAAACGATACCTTCCCGTACGCCAGAGCATTATCAGAAAACAGCCACAGATTGCTGTCCGTCAGATCATTTAGGTATATAGAGAACATGAGCGGAGCTATCACACTTCCCTGGTGCACTCCTGTAAATATCATTGTCTCTAATGGATACTTGCCGTCGAGGACACAGCGTATGGGGTTCTGTTGCTTACCAACTTATCGAAACATTCAGGTATCTAGCAGCTTAATTCGTATGCTCAGACCTCCGTTAACGGTCTGCAGTGGGCCACCGTGTCAAACGCCTTCGGGAAATCTAGGAAAACGGAATCGGCCTGTTGACTGTCGTCAATGGTTCGCAGGATTCTAAACACAGCTTATTTAATTTTTACTACTAGCAGTCAACCTGCTTAGCTGAGTGGTAACGTGTTTCCCTCCAATGCAACGGGTCCAGGATAGATTCCCGGCTGGGTTGGAGATTTTCTCCGCTCGTGGACTGGGTGTTGTGTTGCCCTCACCATCATCTCATCATCGACACTCAAATCACCCAATCTGGCGTCACCTGAAATAAGACTTGTAACCTGGCTGCCGAATTTCCCCGAATGGGGCCTCCCGGCCATCAATGCCTCTCGGTCATTTTTTTTACTGTTAGCAGCACACGCCGCTAAAAAGGAAATGTAGTGGAAACTGAGTAAAAGAAATCGGACATCTTTAAAGAGGAATCTGCAAGATGTGCTGACATCTACTTTATCCGACATTCTAACTCCTCGCTTCTGCTGGATAAATGCTTTATTCACTTTAGGAACATTGCCCAAGGAGATAAATCTATAAAACAACTAGGAGTCAAAAAGACAAACAAGGCAAAGTCTTGTCTTTTAAGTGAGCGCAATAGTGACAAAGCTCTGTTAACGAGTCATCAGTTGCGTTTCGATAGGTCAATCAGTGTGAGCATGCCCTACGAAAGTTACTGTTCCGAGTTCAAGACCCGATACAGCAGACAGTTTTGATTACCAGGAACTTTCAGAACAACACGAGCTAGGCTGCAGAAAGAAATATTCATTCTAGGAATAGTGACAGACACTTGAAAGAGCAAACATTCTGAACTAAGTTCTTTCTTATAGTTTGTTTCTGTTTTAACTTTCTATCCTGTTGGCACTCAAGAAATATTGCAACCAATGTTTCAAGATCACGAAATTATGCTTCTCATGCTATCAGGACTTTCATGGTTGTTTAAAATTGAATGTTAAGGATATTTGTGAATTAAGAAGTAAACTGTTGAGAACTTGTGACAGGGCTTTTTGAAATACCTTTTAGACCACTGCAAGAACATTTACGTAGTTTAAGAACAAGAATGGACTCACTACTGATTCTTGTTGTTCCTAACATGTTTCTCCTTTGTGATATAAGCTTCATTGCTATAGCACAGCACACATTCTACACTACTGGCCATTAAAATTGCTACACCGCGAAGATGACGTCCTACAGAAGCGAAATTTAACCGACAAGAAGATGCTGTGATATGCAAATGCTTAGCTTTCCAGAGCATTCACACAACGTTGGCGCCGGAGGCCCCACCTACAACGTGCTGACATGAGGAACGTTTCCAACCGATTTCTCATACAGAAACAGTAGTTGACCGGCGTTGCCTGGTGAAATGTTGTTGTGATACCTCGTGTAAGGAGGAGAAATGCGTACCAACACGTTTCCGACTTTGATAAAAGTCGGATTGTAGCCTATCGCGATTGCGGTTTATTGTATCGCGACATTGCTGCTGGCGTTGGTCGAGATCCAATGACTGTTAGCAGAATATGAAATCGGTGGGTTCAGGAAGGTAACACGGAAAACCGTGCTGGATCTCAACGAGGTCGTATCACTAGCAGTCGAGATGACTGGCATCTTATCCGCATGGCTGTAACGGATCGTGCAGCCACGTCTCGATCCCTGGGTCAACACATGGGGACGTTTGCAAGACAACAACCATCTGCACGAACGGTTCGACGACGTTTGCAGCAGCATGGACTATCAGCTCGGAAACCTTGGCTGCGGTTATCCTTGACGCTGCATCACAGAAAGGAGCGCCTGCGATGGTGTACTCAACGACGAACCTGGATGCACGAATGGCAAAACGTCATTTTTTCGAATAAAGCCAGGTTCTGTTTACAGCATCATGATGGTCGAATCCGTGTTTGGCGACATCGCGGTGAACGCACATTGGAAGCGTGTATTCGTCATCGCCATCACCCGGTGTGATGGTATGGGGTGCCATTGGTTACACGTCTCGGTCACCTCTTGTTCGCATTGACGGCACTTTGAGCAGTGGACGTTACATTTCAGATGTGTTACGACCCGTGGCTCTACCCTTCATTCGATCCTTGAGAAACCCTACATTTCAGCAGGATAATGCACGACCGCATGTTGCAGGTCCTGTAATGGGCGTTTCTGGATACAGAAAATGTTCGACTGCTGCCCTGGCCAGCACATTCTCGAGATCATTCTCCAGATATCCAGATCTCTCATGTCTGGTCAATGGTGGACGAGCAACTGGCTCGTTACAATACACCAGTCACTACTCTTGATGAACTGTGGTATCGTGTTGAAGCTGCATGGGCAGATGTACCTGTACACGGCATCCAAGCTCTGTTTGACTCAATGCCCAGGCGTATCAAGGCTGTTATTACGGCCAGAGGTGATTGTTTTGGGTACTTATTTCTCAGGATCTATGCACCAAAATTGCGTCAAAATGTAATCACATGTCAGTTCTAGTATAACACATTTGTCCAATGAATACCCGATTATCATCTGCATTTCTTGTTGGTGTAGCAATTTTAATGGCTGTGCTATTGCACAGTACGTCAGTGAGCTTCTGTCCTTTCTATTACGAAAGCAAGAATTCATCTGTGCACGAGAAGTACCATTTACGTTACGACATTTTAATTTGCCAAATAGAATATTATGGTCTACACGTCATAGGCTTTGGCGAGTTGACAGGGTGGACTTAGCTCTGAAAGGACATTTATTTTAACCAGACTGATGAGACAGTTTCACTACTGCCATAGATTTCTTCCAGTTCGTTGGAGTAGCAACCACTCACTCTGTCCCGCTACTACGAAATGAACGGCTACATCGACGCCACTTTTATTGTATGTACTCACGGCGGGAAACACAAAGCACTTTTTTCATTAGCTAGCAGGATCAGCATCAACATTCTCCACTTGGCTTTTTGGAACTAGATCTAACAAAATAACCATTGTTACATTGTAACGAATAGCATATGGTCTGATCCTAAAAAGTTCAAACAAACGGCCAAGGGTAGAAAACCGACAACGTGAGAATACCGTTACATCCATCGAACAGAAAACGTGCCCAGTAGTTGGAAGAAAGCTCTGCCCATACTATGTGCCAGAATGGTAGCTGAAGTTAATCAAAAAATCATTGTCTGAAATTATTGACATCCATCTGATGCAGAATCTTAGTACATATTCTGAGCTGAAATGTAATGAGGTGTCACGAATGAAGTACCTCCTCCATGCCAGCCGGCACGGATTCCGAAAACAAAGGTTGTGCGAAAATCGGCTTGTACTTTTCTCACGTGACCTCATTGGCTTGGGGATGCAAATATGGACGCATATGTGCTCACATACATTGACAAACATTCACAGAATAACTGATGGTAATCAGGTTTTGTCAAAAGCTGAGTTGTCGGGGACAGGTTTGTGACTCGCAGCGGAAAGAAACACAAGCTCAGTCTGGAACACGATGCTTGGAGTGAGTAGTGACAGCATGAGGAGCACGTTAGGCCCCATCTCAACTAGTTAAATGCCAGCAAAATTATCACTCGTGAGAATCCCATAATGCTGTTAACTTTAAAATTTCAGAAACTTCTTAACTCGGGAAATCTGAACTAACTCCCATGAAAAATCACTACACACACAGAAGCGGTACATCAAACTCATCACACACCATCTCCGAGAGTCGTTAACTAACTCCATTCACAATTCAACCTGCCTCGCCTCCGTGCCCAGAAACCGAAAAAGCTTGGTGGGCCGAACTGATGAACAGATAAAATGAAATCGTTAGTGGCACCTTCCACCTCCTTCAGTCAGAAGACAGGAGAGAGAATGCCTGTTTCCTGTTGCTCAAAATTTTCCGTTGGTTCCCCGTTTAAAAGTGCTTCAAACGTGGCCGTCTCGTGTGAGTCTGAAGGAACTAAACGCGAGGCCACCCATAAGAAAGATTGCATATATTACGCACCGCCTGAGTGGTGCCTCAAGTTAGCTTCGAAAATTAATCTCAGCTGTCGTTCTCAGGGCTCTGCTCCAAAGCTGAACCAAGAAAGTCCACCTGAATACAACAAGTTGCATGCGGTTGGAATTTGCACCCACATTCCTCCAATTAAGCGATGACCTATGTTTAGGAAATGTGGTTACAGGTACATCGGATGCTATGCCGAACACAAAAGTAATAAAAGTGAAAATAAAACACACTCAGTTGCGGTTCCCAGCAAGATCTTCCTCCCTGATATGGAAAAAATATGGGGAAACAAAAAAATGGTTCAAATGGCTCTGAGCACTATGGGACTCAACTGCTGAGGTCATTAGTCCCCGAGAACTTAGAACTAGTTAAACCTAACTAACCTAAGGACATCACAAACATCCATGCCCGAGGCAGGTTTCGAACCTGCGACCGTAGCGGTCTTGCGGTTCCAGACTCCAGCGCCTTTAACCGCACGGCCACTTCGGCCGGCTATGGGGAAACACAGACAGGGAAAAGACACTCTGCGAAACTTGATAAAACCACGAAATTATATGAAAGGTCGGTTGACTGGCGCTCTTCAATAGGTTTTATGCACGGGAGAATGATGGGAATGCTGAGAAATCTGAATTGACAGACAGCGAAACGTAGATGCCAAGTTGCCTACCTCGTGAAAGATGGTCTGTTGTGAACCAGGAGTACAACTGCATCGCGATATAAGTACTGTGATTATGACGCACCAGCTATCGGAAATTTGTGATTAAAGTTTCAAAACACAATATTTTTCGGGAGAACATAGTCTTATAGTAAAGTTATATAATTTAGGAAAACACAAATCATTACTTCGCATTATTTTACATAACAAGGCACATGTACTTGAACTTTGTCTATATTGCGCAAGTAACATTATTTTGAAAGTATTATGCCATTATGCACAGGGAAAAATAAGCAAGCAACAAATATGCCTTGTCAAACATGTAAGACCGTCCATTATTTAAGAGACAGTCAAAATAAGACACATGGAAAAAAGTAAGTAAATCATTTTTTTATTTTCTAAGTATTCGACATAACTATTACCGTATTTTACGAACTGTAACACGCACTTTCTTGTTCTAAAAATTGCCTCCAAAATAAGGGTGCGTCTTACACTCGAAATTAATATAAAAATGTCCAGCGCTTAATTTAAAATTCCCACCAGTCTTAGAAGTGCCCATATATTCGATGCGGCGGGAAACCTTTCTGTGTCTGGCAAAACTGGATTCAACTGGCAGCAGTGTACCGATGAGACGAACATGAATTGCGGTGATTCACGAGTTTGCTGAGGCTGTCATCCTCCCGCCACACTATCGCAAACGCATCGCAATGCCTGGCCTATGATGCGTCACTGCAGTCTACGGTGGCAGTTATGTTGAATTGAAAGCGATTTGTGTTATCGGTAACAGTCCAATATTTTTGTTAGTAGCTAGTTCCAAATGGCTCAAATGGCTTTGAGCACTATGGGACTTAACATCTGCGGTCATCAGTCCCATAAAGCTTAGAACTACTTAAACCTAACTAACCTAAGGAAATCACACACATCCATGCCCGAGGCAATATTCGAACCTGCGACCATAGCGGTCGCTCGGTTCCAGACTGAAACGCCTAGAACCGCTCGGTCACAACAACCGGCAGCTAGTTGCGTATTGGGAAAAAAGAAATGGTATTCATATGATGCCGGCTATAAATTGAAAGTAATAGCATATGCAGGAGAATAGGGTAGCTGAGAGGCATATCGGCTCTCCACCAACAGAAAAAAATCCATTAGCGCTTGATGGGATAGTAAAGAAGAACTGAAAAAAATGAGGAAGACTAAAATGTGTAGAGGGCTGAAAGCAAAATGGCTAAAACTAGAAGATGACCTATTGAAATGGATTCAACGACACCGTCAAAATGGTTTTGGAATTAATACAGAAATGATGCAGAAACATGCTCGTAATCTAGAGCTACAGTGGAACTTAACAGACTTTAAGGGTGGAGTTGGTTGGTGCTATAGGTATTGAAGCGTCATGGACTTAGCATGCGAACCAAAACATCTCAGAAAATGCTACTAGAGTATGGAGACAAAATATTATCTTTCCATCGCTTTATCATTCAATATCGAAAGAAAAGCAGTGTGGAACCAAGCCAGATAGCGAATATGGACGAAACTCCTCTGGCATTTGATTTGCCGAGGAACAGAACTGTTTTCATGAAGTTGTTAAAACTCTAACTATAAAAACAAATGGACATCAAAGAAAGCAGTACGCTCTTGTCCTTTCATGTTGAATTGACACTACTAAATTTATAAGCTGTGTTGCAAACGACGACCTATACGTGCGAACGAAAACAGTCGTGTAATATTTTAGAAAACTCATTGAAAATGCCTAGCAACAAGGCGAAACGCGTCTGGTTGCGTAAGTTAAGTATGAAAACTAAATGTGCAGCATGTAAAAGGCGTTTTTCTTTCGATCTACAGCAATTCTTGCGTTTAAAAATGGTAACATTTAAAACTTATACACCTTTGTGTATGTTAGAACAAATTTTCAAAACCATTTCTCCACTCTCATGTTGGCACTTGTAATCATAATATCCCGCTCTTCATCGATTAAGATAAATAAAAGAGGCTAGGCATTTGGTTCCCGTGCATTACGTTTTCTCTACTGAGAAGGGCAGATGTTGCAGGTGAGAAGTGGTGCCACTTGCAGATCAGACACAATATAGATTCTCGGAAACGACCAGGCCATTGCTGCAGGTGGGTTTCCACGATCAGCAAGATGTTCAAAGGTTCAAAGAACTTTCAGTGGAGAATATATGCTAATATATGCACATTGCAGAGGTGAAAAAGGTTTTTCAGCTGAAGCAACCAGAGAGGGCGTCAAGCAACGACTACCTATAACAAAGGAAATACGAGATGAACGGGTAGGTTCGAGAGAAAAAAAGTAGTGAAACAGCAATTGAACAGCTACCGAAAAAGGAAGACACACCAGATATCTTTGCTTAACATAGGGGATATTAAATTTACTTGATGAGATGGGTAATTAAAAAAATTCAGTAAAGGAAACAGGCGAAAGGGAATACAGACATACAAAAAATAACAATGATGGAAACTGAAGAGTGGCGAAGCAGAAATGCTGCCAAGGAAGCATAACTGAAGGAAAGAGACAGCACCTATCAGAAAATTAAGGAACATGAAATAAATTCGGCATCTCCTGCTCTGTTAATTGCAGAATACAAATCACAATAAATAAAGGAAGAAACTAGATAACGAAATGATTGAGATAGATATCATCAAATAATGAGAAAAGAGAAGCTAGTACTAAGTGAAGAGGGGGATACTGAAAGGTGAAAGGAATGTGTAGAGTTGTGATGTAATATTAAGTAACTAGAAGAGATTGTTATGGAAAGGGCACAAGAAGTGGATGGAGATGGACAGGATGATCCGATATTAGAGCAGAATTTGTCAGAGTACTTAAGCTGAAACAAGTGACCTAGATTAGCCTACATTCCCTCCACAACCCAACCAAAGCAAAACTATTGCAGCTGTAGGTGGAATATATATTAGACAGGTGGAACAGATTTTTAGAAGACTATAATAATCCTAATAACAAAAAAGGCTGATTGCTCTGGCGAGGTCGTGCGCCTACTCAGCCAGCAGCCAACAACACAGGTGGGCCATGCGGGCAATCGACCTCTCTGTAGATAACCTCCACGAGAGGGCTGTGCACGGTCACGCCGCCAGGCAGCAACCTAAACACCCGAAGAGGTTACAAACCTTTTCTCCTCCGTGGGACTCGTGACCGAAAATAGTTCCAGCAGTATCCTGGGATATGGGCAATATTTAGGCCGGCACAGGCGACGATGGACCAGTTCAGTGAGAATGAGCGTCCTGGGCCGGGCGCCAATTGCGGAAACATTCCAACGATCAGGATCTCACTATGGAGACTCCGAATCTCCGAGTAACTACTGCAACCTACATCCTTCTGAATTTGCTTAGTGTGTTCATCTTTACGATTTTTACCCTCCACGCTTCCTTCCAACACTAAACTGGCGATCCCTTGAAGCCTCAGAACGTGTCCTACCAACCGATCTCTTCTTTTAGACAAGTAGTGACACAAATTCTTGTTCTCCCCTATTATGTTAAGTACCTCCTAATTAGTTAAGTGATCTACCCATTCTTACATAGAACATCGATTCCAGAACAGGTTCGGCCGGCCGGTGTGGCCGAGCGGTTCTAGGCGCTTCAGTCTGGAACCGCGCGACCGCTACGGTCGCAGGTTCGAATCCTGCCTCGGGTATGGATGTGTGTAATGTCCTTATGTTAGTTAGGTTTAAGTAGTTCTAAGTTCTAGGGGATTGATGACCACAGATGTTAAGTCCCATAGTGCTCAGAGCCATTTGAACCATTTTTTGCTCAGAGCCATTTGAACCAGAACAGGTTCTTTCCCTCTGAGGGACACCGCTGTAGATCATGCCATACCTGTTTTATTTGTTGTGGAGTGGTCATTACAAGTAGCCAGTCTGAACACACTGTCTATTCCAAGCCGTTTATTCCTGTTGTATGCCCAGGTTGTCTTAAGTTTATCCATCTGGCCTGCTTTTTTGTCAAGATTCTGAGTGACATTATGATTTCTCCATTACAGGATACTGACCAGTAGCCAGGATAGCTAGGTGGTGGGGCTGCCAGCACACCTATTTTCCTTTTTGGGCGGTCTCTCTTAGATGCGTTCTTTCACTACAGCTATGGATCGGTTTCTGAAAGTATTGTAGGATGTCCTTCCTGTTTTTCATCGAGGTTGTCTCCTATAGGAGAGTTCGCTTCTGCGTGCTTAGGAGCCTCCCTCTACTGCCCCCGCCCCCTCCCCCACCCCATGATGCGGATTGCTCTTCGTCTGACTCCCTTCCAAGAAACCTGTATGGCTTGTGTCGCCCTGCCACGAGCTTAAGCTCTCTGGGTCGTAGAAGAATGTACAAACCTCCCGGTAAGGCGACAGTCCTTGAGGAAATTAAAGGAAAAATAGTCCTCCTTGTCTCCTGGGTAACGTGCTATTGCAACAGTAACCCAACCATTGCCATGGTCATAGTCTACTGCATTATCTGTAGTAAAATTAAACTCAGCCCCCGTAAAAACAGAAGGGCCGTGTAAAAACACTTGCCCATTAACATGTTGAGCAACAACATCATCTACTGCTTTATAAGCAGTAAAACGGGGACGTCTTCTCCTCATGTTGTAGCGCCGAATTGTACGTGCTGCTGCTCGTGCTGAGTGCGGTGTGTGGGACCAACTCACCTGTAGCTGACGAAGGCGTCGTACTTGAAGTTGTGGTCGTCGGCGGTGCCCTCGGCGCCCGGGTGTCGGCGGCCGCGCCGGGCGGCGCCTATCTTGACGCCGAGTATGTGGCGCAGGTAGGTGAGCTCGAAGCGGTAGGAGTAGCAGAGCGCCGCCACGAGCCCGGCCAGCAGCCCGAGCGCCGCCATCGGCACGCCCACCGCCACCGCGATGTCCACCGAGCTGCAGCCGTCCAGCACGGTGGGCGAACGCACCGCCAGCGCCGCCGGCTTCGCGCAGAACACCTCGCCCACAACCGCGGGCCTCTCGTCCTGCGAACACGGCCAAACACCGCCGCTCAATATTAACGGTACGAATCATATTGTTACTTTTCAAAATATTCACTGGTTGCGATCCGACAATGCATGGGTAGTACTAACAAGGGAACCTCCCCATCGCACCCCCCTCAGATTTAGTTATAAGTTGGCACAGTGGATAGGCCTTGAAAAACTGAACACAGATCAATCGAGAAAACAGGAAGAAGTTGTGTGGAACCGTGAAAAAAAATTAGTTAAATATACACTCCTGGAAATGGAAAAAAGAACACATTGACACCGGTGTGTCAGACCCACCATACTTGCTCCGGACACTGCGAGAGGGCTGTACAAGCAATGATCACACGCACGGCACAGCGGACACACCAGGAACCGCGGTGTTGGCCGTCGAATGGCGCTAGCTGCGCAGCATTTGTGCACCGCCGCCGTCAGTGTCAGCCAGTTTGCCGTGGCATACGGAGCTCCATCGCAGTCTTTAACACTGGTAGCATGCCGCGACAGCGTGGACGTGAACCGTATGTGCAGTTGACGGACTTTGAGCGAGGGCGTATAGTGGGCATGCGGGAGGCCGGGTGGTCGTACCGCCGAATTGCTCAACACGTGGGGCGTGAGGTCTCCACAGTACATCGATGTTGTCGCCAGTGGTCGGCGGAAGGTGCACGTGCCCGTCGACCTGGGACCGGACCGCAGCGACGCCCGGATGCACGCCAAGACCGTAGGATCCTACGCAGTGCCGTAGGGGACCGCACCGCCACTTCCCAGCAAATTAGGGACACTGTTGCTCCTGGGGTATCGGCGAGGACCATTCGCAACCGTCTCCATGAAGCTGGGCTACGGTCCCACACACCGTTAGGCCGTCTTCCGCTCACGCCCCAACATCGTGCAGCCCGCCTCCAGTGGTGTCGCGACAGGCGTGAATGGAGGGACGAATGGAGACGTGTCGTCTTCAGCGATGAGAGTCGCTTCTGCCTTGGTGCCAATGATGGTCGTATGCGTGTTTGGCGCCGTGCAGGTGAGCGCCACAATCAGGACTGCATACGACCGAGGCACACAGGGCCAACACCCGGCATCATGGTGTGGGGAGCGATCTCCTACACTGGCCGTACACCACTGGTGATCGTCGAGGGGACACTGAATAGTGCACGGTACATCCAAACCGTCATCGGACCCATCGTTCTACCATTCCTAGGCCGGCAAGGGAACTTGCTGTTCCAACAGGACAATGCACGTCCGCATGTTTCGCGTGCCACCCAACGTGCTCTAGAAGGTGTAAGTCAACTACCCTGGCCAGCAAGATCTCCGGATCTGTCCCCCATTGAGCATGTTTGGGACTGGATGAAGCGTCGTCTCACGCGGTCTGCACGTCCAGCACGAACGCTGGTCCAACTGAGGCGCCAGGTGGAAATGGCATGGCAAGCCGTTCCACAGGACTACATCCAGCATCTCTACGATCGTCTCCATGGGAGAATAGCAGCCTGCATTGCTGCGAAAGGTGGATATACACTGTACTAGTGCCGACATTGTGCATGCTCTGTTGCCTGTGTATATGTGCCTGTGGTTCTGTCAGTGTGATCATGTGATGTATCTGACCCCAGGAATGTGTCAATAAAGTTTCCCCTTCCTGGGACAATGAATTCACGGTGTTCTTATTTCAATTTCCAGGAGTGTACAAACTGAGTAGTCCATATGCATCATAGGCAATATCAAGGCGAATGCGAGATAAGCAGAACTGTGGTCCCGTGATTAGCGTGAGTAGCTGCAGAACTAGAGGTCCTGGGTTCAAGTCTTCCCTCGACTGAAAATTTTACTTTCTTTATTTTCGCAAAGTTATGATCTGTTCGTTCGTTCATTGACGTTTCTGCTCACTGCAATAAGTTTAGTGTCTGTATTTTGCGACCGCACCGCAAAACCGTGCGATTAGTAGACGAAAGGACGTGCCTCTCCAATGGGAACCGAAAACATTTGATCGCAAGGTCATAGGTCAACCGATTCCTCCACGGGAAAACACGTCTGATATATTCTATACGACACTGGTGACGGCATGTGCGTCACATGACAGGAATATGTTCTCGACGCACCTAACTTGTACACTTAGCGAATGGGTAGAAAGATTCCTCTACCTTGCCCGATTTAGGTTTTCTTGTAGATGTGATAATCATTCCCAAAATAGTAATGAAAACATAAGAGTTTGTCACATAAACTGATAATAAAAAATTAAAATTTTCACTCGAAGGAAGACTTGAACCTAGGTCCTTTCGTTCCGTAGCTGCTCTCGCTAACCACAGGACAACGGTACACTTGGCATCCCAGTGTCCTTGATGTTACCTATCTTCATATGGACTACTCAGTTTGTATATTTTACTAATTTTTTTCATAGTTCCACACAACTTCTTCCTGTTTTCTCGATTGATCTGTGTTCAGTTTTTCAAGGTCTATCCACTGTGCCAACTTATAACTAAATCTGAGGGGGGTGCGATGGGGAGGTTCCCTTGTAAGGACTACCAGAGATATGCAGAGACAGGTGGGTATCGACAACGGGGTTAGTAATAAGGAATGCTGGAGAAATGCAGACATAGAGGTATGTGGACAGCAGGGTTAGTACCAAGAAATAGTGGTATGCAGACAGCAGAAGTATCCACACAGCAGGGTTAGTACTAATGAGAAGGAAATGTGGGCACAGATGTATGCGGACAGAAACATTGGTACTGAGAAATGTCAGGGAAATTGGTACACAGTGCCATGCAAATAACTGGTATAGTACTAAGGAATGCCGAAAAAGTGCAAGCATTGAGGTATGCAAACAGAACAGTTAGTACTAAGGAATTCCAGAAAAAAAACGGACACTGAGGTATGCAGGCAGCAGTGTTAGAACCAAGAAATTTTGGAGAAATACTAGCACAGAGGTATGCACATACCAGGGTTAGTACCAAGGAACTACAGGTAAATGGGGCATAGAGGTAGCATGGAGGGTTAGCAATACAGAATGCTGGAGAAATGCAGCCATGGAGGCATGTGATCTTCAGCCTTAGAACTAACAAATGTTGAGTGAAATGCGGGCACAAGGGTATGACCACATCAGCATTAGTACCAAGGAATGTCAGGGGAATGCAGGCACAGAGGTATGTGGGTGGCAGGGTTAGTACCATGGAATGCTGGAGAAATGCAGACATAGAAGTATGTGGTCACCGGGATTAATATTAAGGAGTGCTGCAGAAATGGAGATGGTGAAGAATGCAGGTAACTGTGTTAGTACCAAGGAATGTTGGGGAAATGTGGGCACAGAGGTATGTACACCTCAGGGTTAGTACCAAGGGATGTCAGGGAAATGCAGGCATAGATTGTAGGGTTAGTACTATGAATGCTGGAGAGATGCAGTCATGGAGGTATGCTGTCAGCAAGGTTTGTGCTTATCAATACCGCTGAAATGCAGACACATAGGTAAGTGAACTGCATGATTAGCACCACAGAATGTTGGGAGGTACACAGAAAGGAGGGTTAGTATTAATGAATGCTGGAGAAATGCAATGTAGCAATACATTGAACAGGGTTAGTACTAGGGAATGCTGAAGAAAGGTGGACACAGAGGAATACTGACAGCAGGGTTAGTACTAATGAATGTCACGGTAATGCGGGCATGGAGGTATGCGTACAGCAGAGTTGGCAGCAATGATTGCCAAGGAAATGTGGGCACTGAGGTACGCAAACAGCAGTGTGTCCAAGGAATGTTTGGTAAATGCAGGCACAGAGGTAAACACATGTCAGGATTAGTACCAAGAAATGTCAGGAAAATGTGAGTATAGAAGTATATAAACAGCGGGGTAGTACTAATGAATGCCAAAAACGTGTGAGCATGGAGGATTGCGAACAGCATGGTTAGTACTGAGGAATGCTGTAGAAACGGAAACATGGAAGTATTCAGTCAGTAGGGTTAGTACTAATGAATACCGCAGAAATGGGTACATGGAGGAATTTGGACAGCAGGATCATTAGTAAGGAATGTTGGTGGAGAGCTGGCATGGAGGTATGCACACTGTGGGGTAAGTACTAATGCCTTTCAAGGAAATGCGAGCACGGATCTACGTAGGCAGCAGGGTTAATAAAAAGGAATGCTGAAGAAATGCAGAAACGGAGGCATACGAACATCAGGGTTTGTCGGAGAATTCCGGAAACCACCTCTGTGATTTGATATAATCCATTATGGAGTCGAGGTAGCAGTTGTCGTTATACTGGTTATCACATTTAGCATTCAACCGCGATTTTTATATATATTTTAACAACGCGTTTCGAGAGACAATGCTCTCATCATCAGGTTGTAAAATCTATGTCGCGAAATTAAACGTCTTTTTAGTACGTTTAATTTCGCGACATAGATTTTACAACCTGATGATGAGAGCATTGTCTCTCGAAACGCGTTGTTAAAATATATATAAAAATCGCGGTTGAATGCTAAATGTGATAACCACCTCTGTGAGTTATATTCTGAACGGCAAGAGAAGAGCTTTGACAGTTGGAGTGGCTTGGTGCACGTGATTCGCGCATTCGAGACAGCCAGTCAGACCATGACATTTTATTTACATTACCGTGGCAACGCCCCAGTGTTTCCACAGTGTTAGGTGACACGTCCTTTCAGGCAGTTGTGCTGTGTATATCGTATAGGTTTATGTTTATACACGTGGATTCCACTAATTCTGTGAGTCCCCTGCAGCGTCGAAAATGCGTTCCAGTAGTGCAAGAAAGAGAACTTTTGGAAAAGAAGCTACTCTTAAATCTCGAGCACACGAATTTCTGTACAGAATGCCTGTTTACTTTGAAAGGAAAAAAGACAACGGGGAGCCTTTGATACCAGTGAGTAAAGTGACTGACAGGGTGACAGAAGCATCAAACATCTCTAAAAGGACAGTGAAGAGAAACACAAATGATAAAGAGGCTGCCAGTTTAGCTGGGAGACCTCTTATTGCGATGCCAGGAAAGTCGAGTTAGAGATCGTATCTTTTGACTGAGACAGACAACTTTGACCAAAATGCAATCAAGCAACACATACACGCGTGCGACAGCAGTAACGACAATCCGACACTTAAAAAGTTGATGACATCATTGTCAAACAGTGGTCCGTTCACAGACGGATCGACAAGTCTCTTCATCGTTAAGAAAAAATTGTCTTCCAGAGGAAAAATTTCTCCGAAAAAAAAAAGTGCTGATGGAATGCAGAGACTTTGTGGCGTGGAGATGTCGCTTCCTACGTGAGGGATTGACGAAACATGGGTCAAGTTGTGTCATGTACGATCTGTCACATGGACAGAAAAGTGCGCCACGGAACTATGAGTGTGCCAGCTGGTAAGGTAGGGCGACTAATTATTGTTCACGCTGGCTCCATGAACAGCTTTGTGCCCTACGCTAAGATGGTGTTTCAGTGAACAAAACTGTCGATTATTACGAGGAAATGAATGCAGACACATTTAAACACTAGTTCATTACTCTCTGGTAGGTTTTGTAATGGACAACGTGCTGTACCATTCTGTACAATTAAATAAGGAACCAGAGGCTGGTGCAAGGAGAGACGAAATAGTCATCTAGCTGTAAGATAATAAAATAGGCTTTGAACAGAATGTTATGAAAGTGAAACTTCTGGAATTAGGAAAACGATACAAGGCACAGGAGATGCAATATATAACTGATACGTTATCAAAGAACCATTGTCGCAATGTCATACCACTGCCATTACGACCCCCTCGATTTTGCCTGTGCTCAAATAAATGCAGATGTCACTAATCGAAGTGAAACTTTTATGTTGCAAGACACAGAGATGCTGATAAATGATGCTGTCACGCGAATAATGCCAGAAAACCGGAAGGACGTCATGGACCATATATGAAAAGAGATTGTAAGGTCGAACACAGAAGGGGGCATAGGGAAAGAATCAATATAAAACATTGTAGTTTCTTTACCGGATGATGAGGATAGCAGCAGCGAAGATGCCAAAGACTGTTTGGTCGTGATGAGAGATGCTCAATCACATGAAGACGATCTGGGGTTATCCGTTCTCTCACACCAAAAATAAAGGTAACGTCTTCATTCGATATTTTAGACGTCGTATTTGTGCATTTTTGCTGTACTTTATTAATGTCAAAAATCTATTTGTATCTGGACAGAATGTCAAAGCAAATACCTTTCAGCCGTCTAATTTCCAAACTGTTATTTTATTTGGCTACCAATTTCGGCGATTTACTACGCCATTTTCAGGCCCTCTGACCGACGTGTAGGAAGATTCCAACCTCTACTCCGGTCAAAAAAGGGGTCAGCATTCAAAGACTGGTCCCTGTAGATTTCTGCTTGATATAGTTATGACTTTAACCATCAACTGCTGTACTGAACAGCCGAGTCCCTCAATCATCTCCGAAAAGGTATACATACACCGACTATTTGTGTCTGTCTGTGTAAGAAAGCAAACACAGTTAACGCACGAGGAAAAATGTTTGATTAACTCATCATTTCAGTAGAATGCTACCAACAAGAAACCTGCAATGAATCGTGCGGCATTGTCAAGCTCTGCAGTAATGGCTTCTGCTGGGCCGAGGGGTGGGAGGGGAAGGTCATCCCGAGCCTCCCCCCCCCGCCATCCCCCCCCCCCCTGCCTCATTAGTTGCTAGCCCACTACACGTCGAATATTGGCAACTAGTTCTAAGTTTAGGGGACTGATGACCTCAGATTTTAAGTCCCACAGTGCTCAGAGCCATTTGATGTGGCAACTGCGCTGAGAGCTGCAGCAGCGCCTCTCTCTGGTGGCTGTGTTCAACAGTGCCGCTCAGACTGGTAATTGTTTAGCGGCATCCTGTATGAACAAATAGGGGTGAAAGTCTTTGAATGTATGTAGATTTAAACTTTGATCAGTACATAACTAGGTAATACTACAGCTCGATGTCCAGATTCCTTAGTCGTTTGTGATAATTCCGCTAGACTGACTTTCATTTAACAGGCGGCATGTTTTTGCATAAATACAATGTAATGTTCGAAGTGAAACCAGTTTCCCATAGCTGCGAGTGGAATTCTGGTGCGATGTAACTCGACAAGCTAAAACTATGGTTTCATATTTAAAATGGAAACACTGTCCCAGAGAATTAATTCTTAATCACATTATAAAGTGCTGAATATAATAATTATTGTTATTATCAGGGAATCCCCTTTTTCCTTTTAGTACAAAGACGTGTGGATGCATATAGTGCTATTTCAGACGCATTCTGCTTGTTCACTGAGTAGAAAACATGAATTGTTAATTGAACAATTTGCCTTTTTGATATTAAACTCCTCCATGTCGCATTTGGAAGCAGTTTCGTGGTAGTAATGAATCTCTCGACTTATCTAAAAAGGTAGATTGCAGTTTAAAAAAATATCCCATGAGCAACAGGAACAATTCATATATGTTTGACGTTGTGTCAACAGCTGGTGGCGACCTAAATTGTTATATCGTTCTCAAATATCAGGTACGCTAAGATCGCTTGTAACTCTCTTTATTACAAAATTGTTGAGGCTTTCGTGGCCACTTGTTGACAAACTGCCTACTGGCTTCCGTCTCGGGTTCTTCGGCCGACGTTCATCTAATGATTTTTCTGACGTTTCGCCAGCACGAGTGGCTGGCATTGTCAAAGCTTCACCCTCCATTGCCGGTGGTGAACTGGAGCCGAGCTCGCGGGCGCAGACTATATGTACCTGGCGCGCCAACGTCCGAGGGCTTCTCCGCGGTCATTTCCGGTGCGGTTCTCCTCTTGCTACCTGCGACGGTCGTTCGCTGCAGTACGGGAAGCCAGGATCCGTTTGCCTTAAGGCTTTCTTCTTTCTTGTTCAAACTGTTCGCGTGTTTTTGGATTTCTACAGCTTCTCTGAACAAGCGCGTGTGATAGTGCTTCTCTACAGCCAGAACTTCCGTGTCGGCGAATTTTATTACGTGGTCGGTCTCATTCAGTGCGTGCTCTGCCACGGCCGCTTTCTCCACCTGCCCCAACCTGCAATGTCGCTTATGCCAGCGACGCTCTGGAGCACATCGGATCCATGTTCCCGCAAGACATCAGAAAGCTCTTCCATGCATGTCTCACCACGAGCTATTTCACGTGGAATGGCGACTTCTACGAACTGCTGGAAGGCGTCGCCATGGGTAGTCCTCTCAGTCCAGTGGTGGCCAACTTCTTCATGGAACAGTTCGAAGCACAGGCACTGGACTCGGCGACTTGCAAACCTAAGGTGTGGTACAGGTACGTCGATGATACTTTCGTGGTGTGGAGCCATGGTGAAGAACAGCTCGGTGACTTCCTAAGACACTTGAACAGCCTCCATGCCAACATAGAATTTACCATTGGAGTAGAAAAGGGCAAGAAACTGCCATTTCTAGATGTGTTGGTCACAAGGGACGGCGAAAACCTGGGACACAGTGTGTATCGAAAACCGACACACACGGACCGATACCTGCACAAACTGTCAAACCACCACCCGAGCCAGAAAAGAGGCATGATCAGTGTAGTGTTAGCAGTTAGCCAACACTACGCACACTACTTGGTTGAGGAGGCCGAAATGCACGCTATAAGCTCACGCAGGAGCACTAACCGGATACGTAATGAATGCTATAAAGAAAAGTACGTAGCTTCTGGAATACTTAACTTTAATCCATCATTTGTATACATCGTTCTTGATGAGATATGCTTCATACGATAACTATCAATTGCTATGGCACCTTGCTAGGTCGTAGCCATTGACTTAGCTGAAGGCTATTCTATCTGCTCTGCAAATGAGCGAGGCTTCGTCAGTGTGCATCGCTAGCTAAGTCGTCCGTACAACTGGGGCGAGTGCTTGTCCGTCTCTCGAGACCTGCCGTGTGGTGGCGCTCGGTCTGCGATCACTGACAGTGGCGACACGCGGGTCCGACATGTACTAATGGACCGCGGCCGATTTAAAGCTACCACCTAGCAAGTGTGGTGTCTGGCGGTGACACCACAATCAGTACGCTCGTATCGAGAGCAGGACGAATATGTGAGCCGCAACACCTCAAACGAGAAATGCAACACCTGGAAACTGTCCTGTGGAGCAATGGGTACTCCACAAATTATATTAGAAGTCTAACAGAGCCAAACACTCGGCGAAGTAAGGAACCAGAAAAGAAATGTCGGGTACGGCCTTTCTGCCCTACATTCCCAGAGTGACGGACAGAATCGGCCGTATATTGCGCAAACATGGCGTAAAGACGATTTTCAAACCGACAAGGAAGATCAAAGAGTGTCTTAGATCGGCGAAGGATAAAAGAGACCCACTTGCAATGTCGGGAATATACCGTATACCATGCACATGCGGAAAAGTTTATGTCGGAATGACTGGTCGATCCATTAACACCAGGATCAAAGAGCATAAGCGACATTGCAGGTTGGGGCAGGTGGAGAAATCGGCCGTGGCAGAGCACGCACTGAATGAGACCGACCACGTAATAAAATTCGCCGACACGGAAGTTACGGCTGTAGAGAAGCACTATCACACGCGCTTGTTCAGAGAAGCTGTGGAAATACAAAAACACGCGAACAGTTTGAACAAGAAAGAAGAAAGCCTTAAGGTAAACGGATCCTGGCTTCCCGTACTGCAGCGAACGACCGTCGCAGGTAGCAAGAGGAGAACCGCACCGGAAATGACCGCGGAGAAGCCCTCGGACGTTGGCGCGCCAGGTACATATAGTCTGCGCCCGCGAGCTCGGCTCCAGTTCACCACCGGCAATGGAGGGTGAAGCTTTGACAATGCCAGCCACTCGTGCTGGCGAAATGTCAGAAAAATCATTAGATGAACGTCGGCCGAAGAACCCGAGACAGAAGCCAGTAGGCAGTTTGTCAACTCTCTTTATTGTTTACCGGTTTCGACAGACTTGTGCTGTCATAATCGGATGTATTAAGATAATAACAGAAGCTCACTATCTTTACAAATTTGCAAGCCACATAGTGATGTTGCGTCGTTTTACAATAAATGGTAGCGAGGAATATCAGCAACTGAAACACTAAATACCACAGATATGAAACATAGATCATACGGTGCTAGCGTCCTTACACCACAATGGCGAATGTTAATAAGTTACAAGATCTGATTACGATAGCACAGATCTGTCGAAACTGGTAATCAATAAAAAGAGAATAATATAAGTTCAATTCTAGTTAAACACAGACCGAAAACTATACCGCAACCTCATTAAAAATTGTTATGGTCATCGAAAAATATGAAAGTAAAACTTCAAAAAAATGGGAAAAGGATATATCACTTGAAGGATATGTTTAAGGTAAACTGAAAACAAACACAATTTTTGTAAATTTTACCACAGTTATTTTTAAAACTGTTTACTCGCTCTGGGGAATTACTGGTATCAGCGGCGAAACACGCACATTCTTTTACAAAGTGTACATAATTTATTTATGCTAGAGCTGCAGTAAATTGCATCACACATGTAAGTATGGGTATTAATCTCGCTGAAGCGAGGTCGCAACCCACTACCGTGTGTAGCTTAACAACGCTACTTGTGGCCGTTACCGCGCTGCAAATTGTTTAGTAACGTATCCCCTCAATGCACGCCTTGCATCAAAGGCGCCGCGCGTCCGAGGCCGCTGACTTGGTGTGTGTGTATGGGGGGGGGGGGGGGGGAGGCGATCGCGCGAATCCGCCGCGGGTACCAAAATCCTTGAGGTTAGCCTCCGCATCCAGACAGACATGAATCCTTGTCCCAAGGACATTGTATTGTGAAGATACAGGCACTGTATAAATACAGACATTGTAACCATCAATGACGTATCCGCGCCTCGAAGAGCTAAAATGACGGTATAATATTTGTCTCCCTGTGTGGACATCGTGAACTATGTGAGCGTAAGGCCTGAGACTGCGTGACACATGTACTATTAAAAAACCAAAAAACTCGCCTCGATTGCGAAAAAAAGCACCTAATGTTAAGTGTTAACCCAGGTTTCGGCGTAGATAACTACACCTTCTTCAGAACAACAATAAAACCCACAAGTGCCTAAGAAGACCTTTGTCAATGATTAAAAGAACACCATAGCTATACATTTATAAACGAAAAAGAAAACGAAAACACAAATAGTACATTTGTAGAAAGTCAAAACCACTACTTAACTTAATGGTGTACGCTCCACCTCACACCGGCCTATGTTCGATGGATCATGACCCGCCATAAACTGCCATCAGTCGTGCAGTTTCCGAAATTCTTGTGTCGAGCCTCCGGGTCATCACAAAATGGTTCAAATGGTTCTGAGCACTATGGAACTTAACATCTGAGGTCATCAGTCCCCTAGAACTTAGAACTACTTAAACGTATCTAACCTAAGGACATCACACACATCCATGCCCGAAGCAGGATTCGAACCTGCGACCGTAGCAGTAATGCGGTTCGGGACTGAAGCGCCTAGAACGGCTCGGCCGGGTCATCACAAACTCCCCTCGATGAAACTAAGATAGATAGCATGCCGTCCCACCTCTACACACGGGCAGCACGCTCACTGATGCTGTATGCGCGGTGCGGCTGTCTGACTAACAGTCATTCCTCGCCAGGTGACGCTGCTATCACCAGAACGGGTTTATATCGATGGTGGGTCGGTGGTCATAATGTTGAGCCGCGCAGGGTAGCCGCGCGGTCTTGGGCGTCTTGTCACGGTCAGCGGCGGTGCCCCCGTCGGTGGTTCGAGTCCTCCCTCGGGCGTGGGTGTGTGTCTCGTCCTTAGCGTAAGTTAGTTTAAGTTAGATTAACTAGAATGTAAGCTTAGGGACCGATGACCTCAGCAGTTTGACCCCATGACACATTACCACAAATTTCCGCTTTTTTTCATAATTTTCTGGCTGATCAGTGTACAGTCCAGGACCAGTTAACAAACGACCTAACTACAAACAATGTACTAGATGGATACCAGTCAGGTTTCCGTAAACATCGCAAAACAACATAATAAAGGTGACAGATGACCTAAAGCTTTCCATGGATACACGAGAGGCGACTATCATGTCGACTTCGACATTTATTTGCCGAAGTTAGCAGCCTAATTTTCACGCCGAGTGCGGTGCAGTGGTTTCTCTCATACCTTGAGTCTCGCCAGCAATGCATCATTTCCGTCACCATGAAGTCACAATGAAAGCAGGTAGTATCAGGCTTCCCACCGGATGTGTCATTAGTCTTTTCCTACTACAAATATCACGTGTACGCTGATTACTTCCAGCTGTATCTAAGTGCAAAAGAAGTGTGGCTTCGGAAGGAAATGTTAGCGAGAGAATCTGCAACATGTAATATTTATTCTTATGCACTGAATCCCATAGTGTTGGTGTTGAAAAGTGTGCCGTGAGCCTTCTTCTTGTAACGTTACGCGTATGTAGGTGAGCTACTCGGGCGCCTAGATTTGATACAAGCTAAGGTGAATATGTTTGCGAAGCTGTGTGGCCTCAGGGCCAAAAGCGCAACGCAGCCGGGTGGCCCGCCACACCCGCTCCAAACAAGGCACGTGCGGTAGCAAAGGACCAGACGTGGTCAAAATCCCTAAGCTGGGAATCTGGACGGCTGTTACTCGCATGGCCTTTCTGCAGGAGATGTTCCAGGAAATGACGGCGTGCCAGACAATGTTAAAGATGCCTAAGTTTCAGCTGTTTGAGATTCGACAATAACTCACATCAAATACTATTGCAAATCTGAATACATTTACGATGTCAGGAAAGTGAGGCACATCTAATGACAACAGTATTTCAGTACCTTTAAAACTACAAAAGTCACTATCTCACAGAGAAAATACAGTTTCATAATGAACCTCGGAACTAACAACTTCTGATTCAGGCGATTTCAGCATAACGATATCTCTGATGATAGCATTGCGCTACAGCTATCGTCCTTGAAGGCTAAGCATCTGTATCTGTTTTATTTACCGGTTTATGATAATTTTATATCACTTTCATTATGCAAATGTTTGTCAGAAGATCCTATACACCACATTTACACACAAAATGTGTACAGCATCAGCACCTCATATTTTGTCATACTTGCGTATTTATTTACTAAACAGTTTAATATTTTGCTAATCACTTTATTTAAATGTTGATTGCAAGTGCTACTAACAAAATAAGCTTACTTAAAACTGGTCAATCGCATGTGTTGGCAGACATCATAATTGAAAAAAGAACCGAAAGTGCTTTTGTTAAGGAGACATAAACAATTATTTAAATAATATTTATCTATAATCTGTGGTCTTTTAACTTTAGCGCACTAGCACAAGAAAAGAGGCATATTTATTTATGGACAAACATTTTATAAATATTGTGAACTATCTGAGCGTGACACAATGTTTACAACGTTTCTTTATTTAAATATCGTTGTAAAATATTAGTTTCTTCTGGGAAGTGGTCATGTTAAATCAGAGCATGTTTGTAGAGCTTGAGAATGATGTATTTTTGGTGGGGATGGCCTTCAGCCGATGAGAGTTGGACAGTGGCGGAGCACTGCTGGAGTCAAGTGGAAATGGGGACCTCTCTCGAGTGAAGAGTTCAAGGGAGCGATGCTGGACACTTTACGTTTTTCCTGGAAGGAGGCGGACCTGCTTGTGGTAACGAGTGTGTTTCGATAGTGGAGGTCGTTTGATTCTGGGCGGTGAACGGCCGCTATCATACTTCTGAAGCGTATTTACAATTCGAGAGGTCTGAATGTACCCCATAGTAGGACTCTCATCTTTTTCGCTTGTAACACGGAATTGCGTAGACACACACTATGAGTTACTATTCTTTGTATCATGTGTGTTAATTTGTGACTGATCGTGTTGAATTATTTTGAACTGGTGAATCTTTCATGTATTGTGAACACGAAATGGACTTAATTTTCGCGAGTCTTTGATTAGAGTTTAATCTGGGGATTTTGCTACCATTGTCTTTCAACGTAATTTTACTGCATTTAATAAGGGTATTTTCTGTCTGTCTGTATCTCAGCTTCCCGTTTATCCGAGATGTCCTTTCTTAAATGAAAGTTATTCAACATAATTCTCTGTCGTCTACATCAATTAACAGACGTTAGAATAGAGTTAGTTATTCAATTGTTCATTTATCTTTTATTTTGTGTTTCTGCGAATTTCATTAGTTCGCAATTCTGGCCAAAGCATAGAATATTTGACTGCAGGATCACGCAACAGTTTATTATGTGCAGCGAATTAGCTGCGGGACGTTAAAGCAGACGTACGCTCCTTGACCCAGTGAGTACATCGAGCTACTATCATTTTTAAACAGAGTCTGCATAGCCCAAGTACCTGACGTAGGAGTAACCGAAGGTAAAGAAGAAATTGATTTGCTCCTATGGGATGCTGTTTATTAAGAGCAACTACCCAGCAGTAACCGTTAGGTACGGTCGCATTCTACGATTGAAGATATGTTATCCGGAGTATGACAATACGTGCTGTGTTTTTCCTGGAACAAAGTGGCCTGCCTTGGTTGAATACGACGTTCCGTTCGTGGTGACAATTTCTGGAAGGACGACTAAATTAAAGAAGAAACCTGCAACTAGTTGTTTTGAGCTGTAAATTATTGTTATCTTTGCTTTTCGGTATCCCTTGTTAATCAATACACTGTCTGAACGAAGTATCGGGACATCCCTACGTAATGTGGAACTGGCCACTAGATGTTACGAGACGCGGGCTTACCACTGTAAAAGGAGCGTCGAACATTACTCACGGAAGTTGTAACATATTTCATGAAATCAGCCGAGTTCCAAAGCGCTAGCTGCAGCGTAGCTGGGTTTGGCGAATGCCTGGAGAACGTTACCTGTCAACATTTGTAGCGCCAACAGAAAAATACAGAGGAGATGGTGTTACGGCAACATGGTGTTTCTCGTGCTTATGGTGTGCTCTCGTTTACGAATACTCTAAATGCACAACCATCTGAACACATTTGACAGCATTACGTATTGCGTAAAGGAACAGTTCCGAGACGGTGAGTTTATCAGCATGACAATGCACCCCGTCATACAGCAGCATCTATGACGTTCGTGGACAATAACATTCCTGAAATGGCTGGCCTGTCAAGAATCCCGACCTGAACGCAGTAGAAGACTTTCACAACGAGTCGACGTCGCTACAGATCCCAGCGTCTAACATCAGTATTTATTCTGGTTTCGGCCCTCGAGGAACAATGGAACGCCATTCCTTCACAGAGAGGCTGCTTACTGAGTGTGCTCCTTGTAGCTTTCGAGCCGTTATAAAGGCGAAGGATGGACACATCCCATATTAAGATCTGCCAATAGGTATACAGAGGGTATAAAAAAGAACCACCCGATTAAAAAAAATCATAACTAGTATCTTATTTGAGATATATGCATGAACAACGTACTGTTGGAAAGAGCAAACAGTTCCCCCTAGGTAGCAGCAGTATGCATCCACTTTAGTTCTAGTGAAAATGCTGTCGGGACAATAGAAAACGTTTTGTGTTATACGTTTCGCGCAATGCGGGAAGTAGTAACTATTCAGTGTCACTTTCGTACTGGGTATGGTGTGGATCCTCCTACAGCACACAGTATTAGAGCAAGGCATGAACAATTGCTAGAAATAGGTTTGTTTGTGTAAAGGGAAATCGCCGGGCTGTACCCGAGTGTCTGCCACAGATGTCGAATGCATCCTCCATAGTTTCACAAGGGGTCCAAAGAAATCCGTTAGTCGGCCGCTGTGGTCTTGTGGTTCTAGGCGCTTCAGTCCGGAACCACGCGGCTGCTACGGTCGCAGGTTCGAATCCTACCTCGGGCATGGATGTGTGTGATTTCCTTAGGTTAGTTAGGTTTAGGTAGTTCTAAGTCTAGGGGACTGATGACCTCAGATGTTAAGTCCCATAGTGCTTAGAGCCATTTGAACCATTGGAGAAATCCGTTCGTCTTGCAACTCGACAGCTCAGCATGCCCCCGATGTCTATATTCCATTTAAATGGAAAGGTAAAGCGTCATAATTTGAGAGTATGGGGTACGGAACAACCACATGAAGTTCTACAATTTGAAACAGACCCTCCAAATTTTAATGTTGTTTGTGCAGTTTCGTGCGAAAACGGGTATAGTCCATTTTCCTTTGCCGAGATCACTGTTACAGGAAGCACATATCTCGATATGGACAGTTGGAGACTGTTTCGAACGACTTAATTTACCAATAGGATGGAGCATCGCCACACTGGCATCTGCAAGCGAGGGAATTTTTAAATCAAAGAACTACTGAACGATGGATCCATCGCACTGAGCCAAATGATTCAGCCTTACATTACTGGCTTCCGAGGTCACCTGACCTGACTGTATGTGATTATTTCTTGTGGGGGTTTATAAAAGACTCTACTTATATGCCTCCATTAGCAGTAACAGTGAATGAAGTGAAACATGGCGTAACAGCAGCTGTGGAAGCTGTAACTCAAGACATGCTCGCTGCACTGTGGGAACAATATGAATACTACATTTGCATACGGCGTGCATCTCAAGGGGGCATATTGAACACCTATGAAAAGGTATGAAAAAAAAATCTTTCATCAAGAAACAAAATTCATTGTACATATTTATTAGTTTGAGAAAATAGACGTGCCAAATCGGATGATTCTTTTTGATACACCCTGTACTTTACGTATACTAATAGGTACACATTTTATCAGCAAGTGTATAAGACACTATTACCGATTGCAAAATTTCGATTTAATCATGTGTGCCACATTTGATTATTTTTGTGCTATTTCTTGACTGTTTTTGAGGAGAGTACATGGCTTGCTAACTCAGTAAGAAGGCTTCACACTTTCCTGTTAGAAACGAGAGGGCCCTTCGTTTGTACCGAGCTGTGGTTTGGAGGTCAGCCACAGAGGCTCTAGAGAAGAAATGTGGGTCCCCAAGACACTGCAGTTGTGATGAGTTAAAGTCCAGCATCACTGCGTTCTCTGGTTTCGGATTTTGAGGAAGAATGGAATACCATTACTCCACAGACATTCAGAAACATCATTGAAAGTGTTCCCAGCAGAGGTGAAACCGTCATAAAGTCCAAGGGTGGACATACCACATATTAATGTCCACCAACACATGGCCGGATACTTTCGATAAGATATTTAAATACGGTGAACTGACTTACGCGCAAGGAGTGGAGGAAAGAAAAAAGCAACGAGATGAAGATAGAAAAGGGGTATTCACTGTGTCGTATTACCGGAAACCTTCCTAAAATTGGCGAATATACGAGGGCAGTAATGCAACACATTTTTTTTCTTGGCCAATTTTGGTTGAAAAAACCGGAAATTTCTTGTGGAATATTTTCAAACATTCCCGCTTCGTCTCGTATAGTTTCATTGACTTCCAACAGGTGGCAGCGCTGTACGGATCTGTTAAAATGGCGTCTGTAACGGATGTGCGTTGCAAACAACGGGCAGTGATCGAGTTTCTTTTGGCGGAAAACCAGGGCATCTCAGATATTCATAGGCGCTTGCAGAATGTCTACGGTGATCTGGCAGTGGACAAAAGCACGGTGAGTCGTTGGGCAAAGCGTGTGTCATCATCGCCGCAAGGTCAAGCAAGACTGTGTGATGTCCCGCGTGCGGGCCGGCCGTGCACAGCTGTGACTCCTGCAATGGCGGAGCGTGCGAACACACTCGTTCGAGATGATCGACGGATCACCATCAAACAACTCAGTGCTCAACTTGACATCTCTGTTGGTAGTGCTGTCACAATTGTTCACCAGCTGGGATATTCAAAGGTTTGTTCCCGCTGGGTCCCTCGTTGTCTAACCGAACACCATAAAGAGCAAAGGAGAACCATCTGTGCGGAATTGTTTGCTCGTCATGTGGCTGAGGGTGACAATTTCTTGTCAAAGATTGTTACAGGCGATGAAACATGGGTTCATCACTTCGAACCTGAAACAAAACGGCAATCAATGGAGTGGCGCCACACCCACTCCCCTACCAAGAAAAAGTTTAAAGCCATACCCTCAGCCGGTAAAGTCACGGTTACAGTCTTCTGGGACGCTGAAGGGGTTATTCTGTTCGATGTCCTTCCCCATGGTCAAACGATCAACTCTGAAGTGTATTGTGCTACTCTTCAGAAATTGAAGAAACGACTTCAGCGTGTTCGTAGGCACAAAAATCTGAACGAACTTCTCCTTCTTCATGACAACGCAAGACCTCACACAAGTCTTCGCACCCGAGAGGAGCTCACAAAACTTCAGTGGACTGTTCTTCCTCATGCACCCTACAGCCCCGCTCTCGCACCGTCGGATTTCGATATGTTTGGCCCAATGAAGGACGCAATCCGTGGGAGGCACTACGCGGATGATGAAGAAGTTATTGATGCAGTACGACGTTGGCTCCGACATCGACCAGTGGAATGGTACCGTGCAGGCATACAGGCCCTCATTTCAAGGTGGCGTAAGGCCGTAGCATTGAATGGAGATTACGTTGAAAAATAGTGTTGTGTAGCTAAAAGATTGGAGAATAACCTGGTGTATTTAAATGCTGAATAAAACAACCCCTGTTTCAGAAAAAAAATGTGTTGCATTACTTATTGAACTGCCCTCGTATTAAACCATACTACACTGAGGTAATAATAGTCATGGGAGAGCGATATGCGCGTTTACAGGTGGCGGTAGTGCCGTGTACACAAGGTATAAAGTGGCAGTGCATTGACAGCGGTGTCATCTGTACTCGGGTGATTCGTGTGAAAAGGGTTCCGACGGGATTACGGCAGCACGATGGCAATGAACAGATTTTGAACGCAGAATGATAGTTGGAGCTAGACGCATGGGACATTTCATTTCGGAAATCGTTATGGAATTTAATACTCCGAGATTCACAATGGCAAGAGTGTGTCGAGGCATTACCTCTCACCACAGACAACGCAGTGGCCGATTCACCTGACGACCTAGAGAAGCGTCGTTTGCGTAGAGTTGTCAGTGCTAACAGACAAGCAACACTGCATAAAATAACTGCAGGAATCAATGTAGAACGTATGACTAACATAACCGTTAGGAGAGTGCAGTGTCATTTGGCGTTAATGGGGTATTGCAGCAGAGATCGATGCAAGTGCCTTTGCTAACAGCACGACATCGCCTGCAGCGCCTCTCCTGGACTGGTGACCAATTCGGTTGGACCCTAGACAACCGGAAAACCTTGACCTGGTCAGATGAGTCCCGATTTCAGTTGGTAGGAGCTGATGGTAGGGTTAGAGTATGGCGCGGACTTCAAGAAGCCATGGACGCAAGTTATCAATAAGATACTGTATAAGCTGGTGGTGGATTCATAATTGTGTGGGCTGTATTTACTTGGAATGGACAGGATACTCTGGTGGAAATGGTTATATTCCGGTACTTCAGACCAACTGCAGCGATTGATGACAGTGCACCGTGTCACCAGACCGTAGTTGTTCGCGATTGGTTTGAAGAACATTCTGAAATGTTCGAGCGAATGCTTCGGCCACCCACATCATTCGACATGAGTCCCATCCAACATTTGTAATACATAATCGATAGGTCAGCTGGTGCACAAAATCCTGCAACGGCAACGCTTTCGCAGTGATGGATGGCTATAGAGGCAACATGGACCAGTGTGTCTGCAGGGGTTTCCAAAGGCTTGTGGGGTCCATTTCACTTCGGGTTGCCGCTCTACGCACTGCGTAAGCAGATCTGACACAATATAAGGGGGTATCCCGCGACTTTAGTCACCTCAGTGTATGTGCAGTTGGCACTCAAAGTGAAAATTATTGTGAAATACTGCTTAAAGCTTGGTACGTTAAATAGGAAGAGAAAACTTGAACAAGTGCAGGTTTATAAAATACAATGTATATGATACGAAATGAGTTAAATAGGTCAGACAACAAGAAAATACTTCGTAAAATTTGGCCTACAGGACAGACCGACTCCTTTAGGTTATGCAGCTATGGAAAATCTGTAGTAGGGAATCATACATATTAGACAAGCCATCCACTGACAGTAACTGGAGATCGTCTAGAGATATTTCACGTAGAAGGGAAGGAAGAAAACACAATCTACTTCGTGTCGAATTATGTTCACCATAACAAATCTGATGACGTTCTCAACATACAAACTGGAGGTAGTTCAAATGGCTCTGAGCACTACGGGACTTACCATCTATGGTCATCAGTCCCCTAGAACTTAGAACTACTTAAAGCTAACTAACCTAAGGACATCACACAACACCCAGCCATCACGAGGCAGAGAAAATCCCTGACCCCGCCGGGAATCGAACCCGGGAACCCGGGCGTGGGAAGCGAGAACGCTACCGCACGACCACGAGATGCGGGCAACTGTAGGTAGTTGGAAGCAATACTAAAATTATGGCTTTTCTTTCAAGACAGATTAAGGACGGGCGCTTGTGGATTTAGGAAAGAAAAACCCTCTCAATAATGTTGAATAGAAAACACTCTTTGCAGTTCTGAAGTTATCAGATATAAAATAAAGGGAGCGAAAGGTCATCTGCAAGGTGTACAGAAATTAGACTGCAGTAGGAGAGTAGTTGTTGAGATGGAAGAGAGTTGTTGCCTATACCCGATGTTATTCAGACTGCCCAACGAGCTAGCCAATAAAGGAAACTAACATTTTTTGACATAGAACTAATGTTCAAGAAGGAGAAATAAGAAGTTTAAGTTTTGTCAACGACATTGACCTTTTGTCAGACAGAGCAAATGACTTTGCAGACCAGCTAAACTGCTTGTATAGTATCTACAAAAGGGGTTATAAAATGAATATTATTAAGAGTAAAACAAAGGTAATGGGGTGTAATCGGGTGAGACAGAGAGAGAGAGAGAGAGAGAGAGAGGGAGAGAGAGAGAGAGAGAAAAGTGGATTAGAGAACCAGAGTCTAAAAGTAATAGTCATCATTTTCCATAGGGACAGCAAAATAAGTGATGGCGGCAGAAGTGAAAAGGACATAAGATATAGGCTAGCATCGCTAGCAAGAAAACAGAGACCTATAGCAATTTTGTTCAGTGAAGTTATAAGGAGGTGAAACATCAGCTGTTAGCAATGTAAACAAAATCCAGCCTTTGAAACACAGTGCTCTGTAAGACTACTGAAAATTAGATGAGTGGTAAGAAATAGTTACTTCGTAGTGGAGGCAGGTTATAGAAGCAGACTAAAGATGAAATACAGGAGACAAGTTCAAATGGACGTAGGGTACAGTAATCATGCCGTTGTGGAAAGTCTTGCACAAGATACATTAGCGAGGACACAGCATGAAACCAGTCTTCGGACTGAAAACTGCAACAACAACAACAAAAACAGAGACGAGTATATAAAGGAGAAAGTGCTGCAGGATTTTTATACAATTGTGAATCAGAACCCAGACACCTGCAACATCTGCTGCATGGAATTGGCAGTCATTTCAAGACGCAGCCCATCCGTTCGAAAAACATCACTCGATTTCAGTAGTTCCAAGACCGTTGGCAGTCATTGGTGTGTATGGGAAAAGTTCGGAATGCGCCCCGATAATTTAACTTCTTCAATAAATTATTGAGAAATGCAGTCTGAAGAGGAAGCCGCATTTGGAGGTCGGCACGCGATTGCTCATCCAGATTCAAGACATTTTGAAAACACTGTTACATCGTGCAGCGCACTGGAATGTACAGAGGAAGGTGTCTATCCCGCACTACGGTAGCAGCCGTCGTAGCTCACTGACTCCACTACTGGGACATCAAACTCACATCCACCGTGGGGGCAGGTATAGAATTCTCGTGAGGTTGCATTTTTTATGTTTTAGACGTTCCTTAGTTCTCATCGTTTATAACCAGAACATCATATTGTCACATGACAGCAGCCTATCACACGACAGTAGGATGGATTAAACTACGTGCATGTGTCTACTAACCGTGCAATGCACAACCATGATTGGTCCTGTCGAGTTCATGTAGGGCAGCTTGCCGATGGAGTACGCAAACGGTGAATACGTCGATATGTTTTTGATACAGGATGCATCCAATAACCAAGCTGCTGCTCCTGCTTCTGCGTACGCTGCAAGGTCTCTTCAACGACGTCATCCCGAAAAGAACGTTTTCCGTCGCCTGGAGCAACGCCTTCGGAAAACCGGTTATTTTGGTCCAACAGTAATAGACAGAAGTCGTTCAAGGACTACAGGTAATCCACAAACAGAGGATGCGATTCTTGAAACCGTTCACACATTACATCGGCGAGGTATCCTTGGTACTGCAAGGCAGTTCCAGATATCTCAAAGACTAGTTGTTGAAGTGTTGCATGATGAAGAACCACATCCCTATCATTATATGTTAACCCAACAGCAGCGACCAGAAGCCCGCATTCGAAAAGTATTGTCTTGCAATCGGTTTCTGCACCAAGTGGAAGATAACGAACATTGTACAAATAATGTGATAAGGACTGACGAATCTAGCTTCACTCGTGAAGGTAATTTCAACATCCACAACAGCCACTGTCGGCCGGAATGCAGCCCACACGTCAACCATGAATGTTGCATTTAGGTGCGCTTTGGTATAAACCTGGGCGCTGGAATCTTGGAGGAGCGCTTTTGCGTTGGGTTTGGGGTTGGGGTTGTTTTGAGGGAGGAGACCAGACAGCGAGGTCATCGGTCTCATCGGATTAGGGAAGGAAGTCGGCCGTGCCCTTTCAAAGGTGCCATCCCGGCATTTGGCTGAAGCGAATTAGGGAAATCACGGAAAACCTAAATGAGGATGGCTGGACGCGAGATTGAGCCGTCGTCCTCCCGAATGAGAGTCCAGTGAGCTGACCACTTCGCCACCTCGCTCGGTAGAGTTTTGGGCTCTTACCTATTGCCGGACAAGCTGAATGTACCCCTGTACCGTACGTTTCTTTGTAATACTTCGCCTTACCCATTAGAAAGCGTTCCATTTGGTGTTCTGTGACAGCTATGGTTTCAGCATGATGATCCACCGCTACACTTTGGGATTATGTGTGTAACTATTTAAATGAAACGTTTCCAGGCAAATGAATTGGTCGTGGGAGTCCAATGTTTTTATTTGTGGGGATACGTAAATGAACAAGTATTTAGTACTCCACCCCTGGATGTGCGCACGTAATAGCTAGTGTGCACTCCGCTTCGGCAATGATGGATGCAAGTGTGTTGCATAGTATTCGGCAATGTATGAACGGCGAATGGCGAATTCTCTGTGAAGATTAGTCTGGACGTCAAATGTACAGGACCTAATCACTGCGAACAGCATAACGTCGAATCTAGTATAGTCCACATAATGTGTTTTTTGGACCACGTTGGATGCAGACACTGTTACTGTATCCACTGTTATTTTCTGTTGGTTTTATTTGTGTCACGGACGAAATAAAACGACCGTTTACGTCTATAACAAGTTCATAAAGGTAACAACAGAAAGAAATACACAGGATATCGCACAGTGGGGGTGTAAATTGGATACAATTTGATGTCTTAACTGAAAAAAATTGCCTGAATGTAACTCGAATACTGACGAGTATGCATATCCGTTTCCGACTGCATTGCCTCGTCTCACTGAGCTAATGGGACAGCTCTGACACAAAGCAGAATTCATGCTACCTATTCTTGGTCACGCTGCACGCAGTTAACAGCGTTGCCAGAGACTAGGGTTCTTTTTTTTTTTTTTTTTTTTTTTTTTTAAATCGCAGTTGTATTAAACCTGTTGACGGGACCAGGTTTAGCTACATAAACTTTTGTCTTGAATTGTTGAATTGAAATGAAGAATCGCATGCCATTTTTTCTTTTCCCAGTAGACGCTGACGTTGGTTATTTTGGTTATAAAACTACTATGTTTTGTCTTTCTGAATAACCAGCCTTTTTGGTTACCGTTCAGGCGCAGCTCCACCCACTGAGGTTTTTACATTGTCATGCCCAGGGATCTCTCATTACTTTTGTGCTATGAAAATGAGAGGGTTTTCAACCATGGAAATGTCGGCGACCATGCAGGACATATTCGCCTATATTCTGCTACGTCATTTTACCAGTCAGTACGCCACGATAAACTCGTGCGCCACGAGTCTACATTTGTACATTAGTGCAGTGATTTTTCGCTTCTTTTCTGGCCCGAACTGGTAGTATGATAATTTGGAGATTTTTTTCAATCCCATAGTCAGTTTGCGGAAACAATAACGAGAAGAAAGGGCGGAACGCATGAGAACCTATAGGAATCTGATGGCGACCGCATGTTAAAAATTGTTCATGGAACTCTTCTGCGCACACTTTGCAACGGTTGTAGACGTGAATATGACAGTTCCCAGAATGAGATTTTCACTCTGCAGCGGATTGTGCTCTGATATGAAACTTCCTGGCAGACTAAAACTGTGTGACGGACCGAGACTCGAACTCGAGTCTCGTTCCGGCACGCAGTTTTAATCTGCCAGTAAGTTTCCATATGACAGTTGTTCGTCAAATCGTGTAAAAAGTTAAAGCTAGGAGGCGTTTCAACGTAATGACTTGCTGCCGTCTTTAACACAGCTGTGAACGAGTCTCTTTCGACCTTGCAGCAAATTGTTTCAGCAAGCCTTTACTTTTATTGGAGCGGTTTTGATTTTCTCACATAGAACTTGCAGTTCTAATGCAAATTTAAGGGAATTTGCGTGTTATGTCCAAACTGGACGCTGAGCTGTGTCTACTCTGTTTAGATTAAGTACGTAATGGTTTATTTAGTTTGATTATTGTGACCCATTGTGTACTTTCCAATCGTGCAACAAAACAAGAAAATAAATCGAAATTCAATAAGAAAAGTGACATATACAGCTTTAAAGTAATGTAGTACACAGTCATCAAATACAAGCGAATGAACAGCTATAAATGTCCCGCAGAGAAAATTTTTTCCGTGAAGTGATAGTTATAACTGACTAAAGAAGCTTTCCTAAACACGCACTGAAAAAAAGAGAGTAAGGAAAAGTTTTTGACTGAAGGTATCATCAAACAATGACCACTACCTTTCGGAGAGTGTCGTGGCAATAGCCGCAAATACATATTTTTAGATGTGTTTACCTTGTTTCGTGGCAACTGAATTAATAAGAACACAATAGTATTTCACAAAATAAGAGTACGAAGCCATTAGTCTATTAACAACATGGTAAAAATCTATATTCCTTTAGGACAGGTGTACGTTATGAGCCCACGATTTATTTAAGAAAATCACTACAACACTCATGGACTTCCTAAGCTATGCAGGAGGCGCTGGACGTTGTAAGAAAAGAGAAGTTGTTGATGAAAATGGAACTGAGCACAAAGGAGAAGACAGTCGCAACGACAATAACACAGGCATTCGCGACTGATGAAAATGTAATGGCCAAATAGCCAAGGTCTCTTACAGTAAGGCTAAGACTCATCACACTTTTGCCAAAATAAAAATCAGGTCAACAACAACAACGAAAGCAAATACAAAGAAAGGACAAGGCAAAGACGATAACGTTGAGTCCATACAAATCTGAACTGTTAGAACATGATATGAAGAAAATTAAGCAGATCAACAAGAAAAGATGGAAACCAGTAGAAACAGAAGTAAGGACTAAAAGGTCCAGACCTTCTGATATGAGTGATACGAAACGACAGAAGTAACAAGGAAAGGCTCTGGTAAAGCGTTAGAAGCAGCTTTTTGGAGAGTATAGTGAAGATGACCAGGACACTGAATATTAGTATTGCAACGCAACTTTCTCTGTGGAAATGGAGGGTTTGATTAGATGCTCTAATTGCAAGTAGTGGACTCGTAAAAAATGTGCCGATTGTGATGCGGACGATGACATGTTTGTATATGAATATTGTATTAATACTTGACTTTAGAATTTAATTTGACTTAGAAAATATGACAGGTGTTACTGTGTAGCTTGGAAACTGAAACTCGATAAACATTTTACATAATTTGTTAAATTATTAATATATGTAAATTTTTTCTCAAATTTAAATACTTTTCATTCCATAAATAGGTATCTTTCTCGTTCCACAATCTGTTCCTATTCACAGCGTTCCAAAATCATTACCTGAGCCTTATTTTCCTTTTACTCTGTCTCTGGCCACTTTGCAGGCTGTCACTTGAGTTCAGTTTTCTTCTACAAAAAGAGGATTTAAATAATAATACAATTCTTTTTAAGGTACAGAATATGTACAGTTTATAGAGTTATGTTTCGTATGGTTATCTATAAAATGTGGTGAGAGAAAAACAACATTTTCGTTAGGATGGCCACTTTCCCATCTTTCCCGTATCTACTGGGTGCAGAAGACATAAGTTGGTTTACATAACTTAAGGTACGTGAAATATTTTCTGGACTGAATCTATCTGACGTATCCTGCAGTGCCGTTTCCTGTGAAGGCTGTACGTCTCTTTGTTAATGGATTCCACGCACGCCGTGTAGATAGGCAGCCGAATGTACATTAGACTAATGCTTGCGGCCGGCCTACTCCTAAATGCTAATCGGACAAATTGAATGTAAGCAGCTACTCAACTCGCATTTGTTCTAAGCTTGCAGTCAATAAGCGTTTGCATAGCATGTACGTCGGAAAATACACGCCTGTTTACCAACATTGTTGCAGACGCCAAAAACATTCAATATACGCTTATGAAAAGCAGGTATTCCAGCCTGTTGTGTATGGGAATTGACGAGACGCCGGTCTCAGTGCACAGAAAAGTAGAGAACTCGTTACGACGGCGCAGGTTTCTTGTCTCCTCTCATCAGCAGGTATAGCATTCCTTACCTTTTACTACTGCACGATGTACACACATTACAAGCTGAGCTCACGCAAGAGTGCAGGAGACGGTGTACAGATTTAAATATACCTGAAGAATACTTGTATAAGTTACAGTATATTATACAGGGTGATTCAAAAAGAATACCACAACTTTAGGAATTTAAAACTCTGCAACGACAAAAGGCAGAGCTAAGCACTATCTGTCGGCGAATTAAGGGAGCTATAAAGTTTCATTTAGTTGTAAATTTGTTCGCTTGAGGCGCTGTTGACTAGGCGTCAGCGTCAGTTGATGCTAAGATGGCGACCGCTCAAAAGAGAGCTTTTTGTGTTATTGAGTACGGCAGAAGTGAATCGGCGACAGTTGTTCAGCGTGCATTTCGAACGAAGTATGGTGTTAAACCTCCTGATAGGTGGTGTATTAAACGTTGGTATAAACTGTTTACAGAGAATGGGTGTTTGTGCAAAGGGAAAAGTTCTGGACGGCCGAGAACGAGTGATGAAAATGTAGCACGCATCAAGCAAGCATTTGTTCGCAGCCCAGGAAAATCGACTCGCAGAGCTAGCAGAGAGCTGCAAATTCCACAATCAACTGTATGGAGAGTCCTACGAAAAAGATTAGTTATGAAACCTGAACGTCAACTACCCGAGGCGATGGATCGGCCGCCAGGCAGCCCGTGACAGAGCACTTCATCACTGGCCTCCAAGAAGCCCTGATCTTACCCCCTGCGATTTTTTCTTATGGGGGTATGTTAAGGATATGGTGTTTCGGCCACCTCTCCCAGCCACCATTGATGATTTGAAACGAGAAATAACAGCAGCTATCCAAACTGTTACGCCTGATATGCTACAGAGAGTGTGGAACGAGTTGGAGTATCGGGTTGATATTGCTCGAGTGTCTGGAGGGGGCCATATTGAACATCTCTGAACTTGTTTTTGAGTGAAAAAAAACTTTTTAAATACTCTTTGTAATGATGTAAAACAGAAGGTTATATTATGTTTCTTTCATTAAACACACATTTTTAAAGTTGTGGTATTCTTTTTGAATCACCCTGTATTTGTTAGAATAATCTGTTAATTAGCTTCTGTTAGATTAACGAAATTCTGTGTGATTTTGAGATGAGAAAAGTGGAAATTACATAATAATATTCGTTAGGTTTGGAAGTATTTTTAATTACTTTTTAATCCAACTCGTCTCACTTTGTAATTACTAATGTTCACCAGTATGGCGGTGAACGTTTGATAGTTTCCGTTTGTATTGAAGAGGACCCCAAGAGCGCAAGGACGCCGGTACTGCGAGGTGTTTGGCAGTTGGGACCATACACGTAACGTCAACCTAACAGATATGTAGAGTTCCCTCACAACTCGCAGAAAAATGGAAATGGAAATGTGTGGCCAGGGCCTCCAGTCGAGTACACCGTTCGCCTGGTGCAAAGCTTTTGAGTTGACGCCACTTCGGCGACTTGCGTGTCGATGGGGATAATGATGAAGGGCCCCTTGGCATGACATTCCGTCTCGCTGACCACTCAGCAACCGGGGCGGACCAACTGGGAGAAATAGGTCCTGGTTTGTAGTAAGACTATACTTGCAAGGTGATTTTATAAAAAAGTGCCAAGTTCGACAGTAAGCTACTTTCTTGCTTTAAATAGCACGCAGTTCGTCATTTCTCTGCAGCAGCCGACAACTAACGCCCGTTCATTGTCCACCACATCTGGCCTCAAGTTAGGCTCCACGTTGTCGAAAGTTTTGTACTGAGAGCTCATACATTTAGAAGAGAAATGAGCTCCTTTAACATAAAGCATGACGTTTACCGGTCAAGACGTGGATAATTTGTTGCAAATTTTAAGCGATCGGAAGATGAACCGCCAGCTCACAGTAACCTTCTGCTGCCTATACACTTGGCGACGCGCCGTCGTGTTCCACTGTCATTCCTCATTGGTCGCATTTCTCTCACTCTCCAAATATGAGAAATTATTATTCTTGTTGAATTAATGTTTTTGTTATCCACTGAAACTTGAAAACTAGTACTACTGCTCTATTTTCACCGATTTCAGTCTAAAATCTTTGTGTGCTTAAGTGACAGTAACTCCGTGATGTAAAATAGTTTGGAATTATTGTGTCATATTTCGGCTCCTCCTGAAGCTGTTTTTACTGTTCACATGCACACCCCTGATTAAACATGTTTAATCGACGTATTAATTAACTGCTAGTTTCACTTCAATAAGTATGACAAATTATGGTGTTCCTCACATTAAAAGGACCTGAATTTCTCTGTGTTTACGAAAGCGAGGTCTACACTCTAACTCCTATTTAATGAAGTGTCCTTGGGTTGGTGTCCTTGAATTATACCAAATTTCGCCACTCTTTGGATTACAAATGTCGTTGAGTGTGGTACCAACGACAGATAGTGCTACAAGTGCACCAGCCGTGAGAAATTGTGCCAACTGAAGAGTCTTTTAATCTGATTGGCAACCGTGACAGAAGATTGAGGGGTTACCTTCGGGTCAGAGCACCAAAACTCATATTTTCATTCGTTCATTGTTGCGAAAGTATACTTTTATTTTGTTTGTTATAACAGGGGGAACCAAATCTTCTTCCTGGTCTTATGTCGTATATTCACGGGACGGACACGTTATTATGGCTTTGGCAATGTAATTTCTAGAGAGTGTCCGGATTCTTTTCCGTCGCATGCCCTTCTCGCCAGCCCTTCCCCCCTACCCCCTCTCCCTCCTTTCCCTGACAGAATTTGTCTTCTCCACCTGTCCGCGTCTAGTGTTATCCACGTGACAGTGTGAGAACGTTTTCGAAATGTTAGCTAATCGTATAACTGTTACGGGATGTGGGTAGCAGCCAGGTATCGATCTAGTCGTATGTGGAAAACCGCCTAACAACCACATTCAGACTGGCCAGCACACACCCCGTCGCTAATCCGCCGAGTTGATTGGATCTGGGGCCGACGTTCCTCCCCGATTCCCGAAAAGCGGCGTGTTAACGCACTGTTATCTGGATGAATAGGCGATAACTTCTTGACACTGACCTATCAGCACATAGTCAAAACTTCGTTTCAGCGTCAATTTTTAGAGAATATTGGAGTAAAGAGAAAGGCTGATTGAATTCGTGTGTCATCGGCTCTGTGCCAATGGCCGATCAGCGAAACGTTTATGTTAGTAGATGGGGCGAACAGTTCAGTTGCTTGATATGCGCCAAACACTACGGTCATTGCTTGTGAGGTAGGTGCCTAATAGTATGGATTGCAGTGCGGGTCCAAGGTCTCGACTCTGCTGGCAAGGCAGAGCAAAACTGAGCTTAGAGTGTGTAACTTGATTTGTGAAATATTTAACATATTTTCTACCATGTGTAACACTATATAAGAATCCCTATAAGGAGCGGTCAGAAAGTTTCCTTTCGAGGCCCATACAGTCCATAATCGGTACGCCAGTCAGGCAAAATCGCCGTGAGCATTGCAATCATACCACCGACGCACCACGTAAAAGATACCCGTTTGGTAAAACATCATGTCCTGTTGCGTTATGAAGTCTGTACTGCCTGCTGCAGATCCTCATCCAACAGGAATCGTCGACCCTTCATAGGCCTTTTTTAAGGACCAAAGGCGTGGTAATCGCTTGGGAAGACATCAGAAGTGTAGGGCGGGTGCTCTAGTGTATCACATTTAGCTGATGTAACTTTTGTAAATAAGTTATACACAACTGCAACCAGTCACTTTTTTTCAATAATAATGCTTTATTACATGAACCGGTTTTCGAACCCTTTCAGGTTCATCTTCAGATGACTTCGGGAGGATCTGGGAAGTTACATAATTACTGGCAATAGCATAATGCTGGGTGCTGGTTCTATGGAAGAAAGATGGGTCACACTTTAATGTATCGCCATGATTATAGCTTATCTGTCGATATGGATGTAAATTTAGTTTTTACTTACTCCGACAGTATAGGCGGCTTTTTTCGTATCTGTTTGCCTCCATTTTGATGTCCAGAACACTTTCACACGAACTATATTAGTTTACACTTTGACAGTGACACTTTACCAGCATCCAGCATGCGCTTTACAACTGTTGCTTGTAACAAAGATCTTGACAGAGAGATATGGCATAAGCCTACTTTGTACAGAGATGTAATTTGTTGTTCTTTACATGTGTTAACGTCGATATAAGGGCAAGTTTTTTTATCAGAATGGCGATAACATGAGAGCACTGGATAAAATAATAATAATAAATTACTACAAGAACAAATTTCAGGTGATCTGATATGTTATTTCTACTTGTATGTTACAGGCAGTTTTTTTTAATAGCAATTATCATGTTTGGCATTAACATGAATCCCAAGGAATCAATAATACAGAGTTATTCTATCTGCAGTGAGGTGCAGCTGTCTGTATGACTAGGACCTGTATATTTAAATTAATAACAAATCTTCAGATGAACTGTTGGCTTATTTCTGTTGTTACGTTAACGTGATCTGGAGTATTATCAAAAGCAGATTCTGTTTATTTTAGCTAAAGGTACATGTATAAGAGTTATAGTGATTGTAATGGACTAAAGCTGTTTGTATGGCTGTACATTTAATATTTTAAAAATCATGAACAAAAATTCTTTAACTGTTGACTTATTTTTATTCTAACATTAGAGTGATCTGGGATATTGGTAAAGGCAGCTTCTGTTTGTTCCAGCTAGAATTAATATGTATAAAGTACTGATTTATGTTAGCAATGGAGGGCTTTAACATTTAGAGATATGGTAGTATATTACATTGACACCAGTGTGGTTAGGATGTAAGGAGAGGGGGGGGGTCATTGGGAGGGGGGGGGTTGGGGAGCTGGTGTAGGGTTCGTTGGGTGGTTACTTGTTTTGAACTAGTAGATCTTCAAAGCTCTGAAGGACAAATTTGTTTCTCAGTTCAGTTTGATCATTGAGTAGGTAGTCAGGTGCTGTATTTGTGTAGATAAATATTTCAATTTCTTCAAGAAGGTCAAGTATTGTGCCTTTGATGGCAAGATTTAGTATTCGGAGATTGTTTGCAGAATGATTGTGTTGGGCAAGATGTGAAGCAAAGCTGGACTTCTTCAGGTTGTTAAGACGGAGTGCATCCATGTGTTCTTTAAACCTTGTTGTGAAGCTTCTACCAGTTTGTCCAATGTAGAAGTTTGGACATGAGTTGCAAGTGAGCTTGTACAAACGTGACTTTTGATATTGTTGTATAGTGGTTTTGGTGCTGTGTATGATTTTATTTTGTATTTTGTTGTTGGTGAAGAAACTTATTTTTATGTAGTATGTCTTGAAGAGGTTGGCAATTTGGTGAGAAGTCTTCCCTAGGAAAGGCAGGCTAACAAATGTGGTTTTCTTGTTTGTGGGTGGTTGTTCAGCAGTTGGTTGATTTAGTTTTACTGTATGGATTAGTTTATCCATTATTACAGGGTTGTACCCATTGGTGGAGGCAATTGATTTAATAATTTCTGTTTCTTTTTGTCTTTCATTTGTGTCCATTGGGATTTTAAGCATGCGATTAACCATTGTTCTGAAGAATGCTTTTTTATGTTGGTCTGGATGGCAAGAGGATTTGTGTATGGTAACATTGGTGGTTCTTGGTTTTCTGAAAGTTTGAAATTTATACTTCTGATTTTTATTTGAGATTGTTAGATCAACACAGTTAATGCCTTCTGGTGTTTCATGTTCTAATGTGAATTGGATTTTATTGTGTATTTTATTAAGTTCTTTGGCTAGATTATCTATTTCTTCTGTTGCTCCATTGAACAGAATGAGTGTGTCATCAACATAGCATTTGTAATATAGCAGCTTATCTTTTAGTTGGATTTGGGACCTGAAAAAGTTATTTTCAAGGTTATTGATGTATATGTCTGCTAGAAAGCCTGCGAGACTACTACCCATTGCCAGTCCATCTTCCTGAATGTAAAACTTGTTGTTGAACAGGAAGTAGTTGTGTGACAATATGAGTTCCAGGATATCTATGAGTTCATAGATTTCAGCTCAACCCATTGTCCCATGTTTCAGTAAGTTATTCCTTACTAAACTAATTGTTTCCTTGACAGGTATGTTTGTTTATAGGTTTACTATGTCAAGAGATGCAAATTTAGCTGTGACTGGGATGGGGATATCTTTTATACTATTGATGAGCTCATAACTGTTTTTAATGGAGTAATTATTTTCAAAGATCGTATGGTAGGTAGTACGGACAAAAAGACAAAAAAGTGTCTGTTGAACATGGGATCTAAACTGCATACCTTGTTCAATAGAGGAGATATATTTCACACTAGCGAAGATGAACAACTGCTCATAGCTTCTCAGGTAAACATTTCAGAGCCCATGTTTACTAGACATTTTTTCCTTGTTTTGGTCCATACTACCAGCTCTCGAGGTTACCTACTCAACAAATTTAGCAACAACAGTACTGGTATATGAATTACGCTGTCAGAAGTGTCAGAATGGTTTTCGCTTATAATTTTCGGCTCGTTCGTTTCCGGTACAGCGACTCTTACCTCAGATTGACACATTTCTTCCTTCTCTATCATCCTAGCATATTTGTAACTTCATCGCGGGATCACTCTGTCTACATACACACATTTACAGGCGCCGGGGTCTGTAACTTTGACGCTTTGTAGCGTCCAGAATGAGATTTTCACCCTGCAGCCGGGTGTTCGCTGATATAAAACTTCCTGGCAGATTAAAACTGTGTGCCGGACTGAGACTCGAACTCGGGACCTTTGCCTTTCACGGGCAAGTGCTCTACCATCTGAGCTACCCAAACACGACTCACGACCTGTACCCACTGCGTCAATTCTGCCAGTACGTCGCCTCCTACCTTCCAAACTTCAAGGAAGCTCTTCTGCAAAGGTCCCGAGTTCGAGTCTCGGTCCGGCACACTGTTTTAATCTACCAGGAAGTTTCGCTCTGTACCGTCGTTGGATGACGTTTCAGGACATGGGTTTCCACGAAAAACTTGATCTACTAAGCCCCTCCGCTACCTATAGAAGTGTGTAGCACGGATTGAGACACCGTGTAGTTGCAATCTCTTTGTCGGGACGAGAGCATCACTGGAAGACACCAGACTCATCGACATTTTCAGAATTTCTTTGTTTTGCTATGATGCGACAAGACGCAACTTGGCTCCTTACACGTACTGCTAGTTCAGTGCAAATGTAGTATTTGTGTTAACACAGAGTCGCAAACGTACACGCTCTGGTGACATCACGTTCATCCAGGATCGCTGTAATGTGTCGCGTCTTCAGTCTTCATCATTTCAGCTATCCCGTGGTAACTCTGTTTCTGCGTTGTGGTTCCGTTTTCAAGTGCTAGATGTAGTTTTTTAGCCATATGACATTTAAATACATTTATAATTGTATAGGTTTTTCTTTTCATCTGTAGCTCTATGATCCCGAAGCACGGTATCAATGATCGTGAATGAACAATAGGTAGGAGGTGAGGAGGTGAATACACGATAGGTAGATGGTGGAAGTGGGGCTGTGAAGTCGTGCATGAACAACTCATTCGATAGAGCATTTGCCCGCGAAAGGCAACGGTCCCAGGTTGGAACCCCGCACAAGCACACAGTTTTAAGCTGATAGGAAGTTTCAAATCAGAAAACACACTATTGTAAAGTGATGATTCATTCTGGAAGTAATACCCCAGGCTGTGGCTAAGCCATGTCTACGCAGTATCCATTCTTCCGGAGTGCTTCTGTGAGAAGCAGGAGAACTTGTGTGATGTAGCAGAATGCAAGCGGGAAGTCTATTTGTATACACATGCACTGATCAGCCAGAACATTATGACCACCTAACTAATATCCCGTATGTGTAACTTTTGCACGGGTAATAGCGGCGACGCGTCCTGGCACGGAAGCAACGACGCCTTGGTATCTTGTTGAAGGCAGCTGGCAGCACATCTGCAGACACGCAAGTCACCTGATTCCCGTAAATTCCGGGGAGTGGGGGAGGCGGGGGTGCGATGCGCTCTGACGCCACGTTCAACTAAATCCCAGACGTGTTCGATCGGGTGCAGATCTGGCGAGCTACGGGGCCAATACATCAATTGGAACTCGCCACTGTGTTCCTCGAACCATTCCATCACACTCCTCGCCTTGTGACATGGTGCAGTATCTTGTTAAAAAATGCTACTGCCAGCGCGAAGCATAATCGTCTTGACGGTATTTACTTGGTGTGAACCAGTGTACAATACTCCATGGTCATAATGGTGACAGCCACCAACTGCAGTCGACCAACGGATGCCCATGTCAATGTTCCCTGACACATAATGGAGCCACCGCCAGCTTGTATCCGTACTGCACTACAGGTGTCAAGGAGTTGTTCCCCTGGTATTTACTTGGTGTGAACCAGTGTACAATACCCCATGGTCATGATGGTGACAGCCACCAACTGCAGTCGACCAACGGATGCCCATGTCAATGTTCCCTGACACATAATGGAGCCACCGCCAGCTTGTATCCGTACTGCACTACAGGTGTCAAGGAGTTGATCCCCTGGTATTTACTTGGTGTGAACCAGTGTACAATACTCCATGGTCATGATGGTGACAGCCACCAACTGCAGTCGACCAACGGATGCCCATGTCAGTGTTCCCTGACACATAATGGAGCCACCGCCAGCTTGTATCCGTACTGCACTACAGGTGTCAAGGAGTTGTTACCCTGGTATTTACTTGGTGTGAACCAGTGTACAATACTCCATGGTCATAATGGTGACAGCCACCAACTGCAGTCGACCAACGGATGCCCATGGCAATGTTCCCTGACACATAATGGAGCCACCGCCAGCTTGTCTCCGTACTGCACAACAGGTGTCAAGGAGTTGTTCCCCTGGTATTTACTTGGTGTGAACCAGTGTACAATACTCCATGGTCATGATGGTGACAGCCACCAACTGCAGTCGACCAACGGATGCCCATGTCAATGTTCCCTGACACGAGCCACCGCCAGCTTGTATCCGTACTGCACTACAGGTGTCAAGGAGTTGTTACCCTGGTATTTACTTGGTGTGAACCTGTGTATAATACTATACGGTCATAATGGTGACGGCCACCAACTGCAGTCGACCAACGGATGCCCATGTCAGTGTTCCCTGACACATAATGGAGCCACCGCCAGCTTGTCTCCGTACTGCACTACAGGTGTCAAGGAGTTGTTCCCCTGGTATTTACTTGGTGTGAACCAGTGTACAATACTCCACGGTCATAATGGTGACAGCCACCAACTGCAGTCGACCAACGGATGCCCATGTCAATGTTCCCTGACACATAATGGAGCCACCGCCAGCTTGTCTCCGTACTGCACTACAGGTGTCAAGGTGTTGTTCCCCTGGTATTTACTTGGTGTGAACCAGTGTACAATACTCCACGGTCATAATGGTGACAGCCACCAACTGCAGTCGACCAACGGATGCCCATGTCAATGTTCCCTGACACACAATGGAGCCACCGCCAGCTTGTCTCCGTACTGCACTACAGGTGTCAAGGAGTTGTTACCCTGGTATTTACTTGGTGTGAACCAGTGTACAATACTCCACGGTCATGATGGTGACGGCCACCAACTGCAGTCGACCAACGGATGCGCATGTCAATGTTCCCTGACACATAATGGAGCCACCGCCAGCTTGTCTCCGTACTGCACTACAGGTGTCAAGGTGTTGTTCCCCTGGTATTTACTTGGTGTGAACCAGTGTACAATACTCCACGGTCATAATGGTGACAGCCACCAACTGCAGTCGACCAACGGATGCCCATGTCAATGTTCCCTGACACACAATGGAGCCACCGCCAGCTTGTCTCCGTACTGCACTACAGGCGTCAAGGAGTTGTTACCCTGGTATTTACTTGGTGTGAACCAGTGTACAATACTCCACGGTCATGATGGTGACGGCCACCAACTGCAGTCGACCAATGGATGCCCATGTCAATGTTCCCAGACACATAATGGAGCCACCGCCAGCTTGTCACCGTACTGCACTACAGGTGTCAAGGAGTTGTTCCCCTGGTATTTACTTGGTGTGAACCAGTGTACAATACTCCACGGTCATGATGGTGACGGCCACCAACTGCAGTCGACCAGCGGATGCCCATGTCAGTGTTCCCTGACACATAATGGAGCCACCGCCAGCTTGTCTCCGTACTGCACTACAGGTGTCAAGGAGTTGTTCCCCTGGTATTTACTTGGTGTGAACCAGTGTACAATACTCCACGGTCATAATGGTGACAGCCACCAACTGCAGTCGACCAACGGATGCCCATGTCAATGTTCCCTGACACATAATGGAGCCACCGCCAGCTTGTCTCCGTACTGCACTACAGGTGTCAAGGTGTTGTTCCCCTGGTATTTACTTGGTGTGAACCAGTGTACAATACTCCACGGTCATAATGGTGACAGCCACCAACTGCAGTCGACCAACGGATGCCCATGGCAATGTTCCCTGACACATAATGGAGCCACCGCCAGCTTGTCTCCGTACTGCACTACAGGTGTCAAGGTGTTGTTCCCCTGGTATTTACTTGGTGTGAACCAGTGTACAATACTCCACGGTCATAATGGTGACAGCCACCAACTGCAGTCGACCAACGGATGCCCATGTCAATGTTCCCTGACACACAATGGAGCCACCGCCAGCTTGTCTCCGTACTGCACTACAGGTGTCAAGGAGTTGTTACCCTGGTATTTACTTGGTGTGAACCAGTGTACAATACTCCACGGTCATGATGGTGACGGCCACCAACTGCAGTCGACCAATGGATGCCCATGTCAATGTTCCCAGACACATAATGGAGCCACCGCCAGCTTGTCACCGTACTGCACTACAGGTGTCAAGGAGTTGTTCCCCTGGTATTTACTTGGTGTGAACCAGTGTACAATACTCCACGGTCATGATGGTGACGGCCACCAACTGCAGTCGACCAGCGGATGCCCATGTCAGTGTTCCCTGACACATAATGGAGCCACCGCCAGCTTGTCTCCGTACTGCACTACAGGTGTCAAGGAGTTGTTCCCCTGGTATTTACTTGGTGTGAACCAGTGTACAATACTCCACGGTCATAATGGTGACAGCCACCAACTGCAGTCGACCAACGGATGCCCATGGCAATGTTCCCTGACACATAATGGAGCCACCGCCAGCTTGTCTCCGTACTGCACTACAGGTGTCAAGGTGTTGTTCCCCTGGTATTTACTTGGTGTGAACCAGTGTACAATACTCCACGGTCATAATGGTGACAGCCACCAACTGCAGTCGACCAACGGATGCTCATGTCAATGTTCCCTGACACACAATGGAGCCACCGCCAGCTTGTCTCCGTACTGCACTACAGGTGTCAAGGAGTTTTTACCCTGGTATTTACTTGGTGTGAACCAGTGTACAATACTCCACGGTCATGATGGTGACGGCCACCAACTGCAGTCGACCAACGGATGCCCATGTCGATGTTCCCTGACACATAATGGAGCCACCGCCAGCTTGTCTCCGTACTGCACTACAGGTGTCAAGGAGTTGTTACCCTGGTATTTACTTGGTGTGAACCAGTGTACAATACTCCATGGTCATGATGGTGACGGCCACCAACTGCAGTCGACCAACGGATGCCCATGTCAATGTTCCCTGACACATAATGGAGCCACCGCCAGCTTGTCTCCGTACTGCACTACAGGTGTCAAGGAGTTGTTACCCTGGTATTTACTTGGTGTGAACCAGTGTACAATACTCCACGGTCATAATGGTGACAGCCACCAACTGCAGTCGACCAACGGATGCCCATGGCAATGTTCCCTGACACATAATGGAGCCACCGCCAGCTTGTCTCCGTACTGCACTACAGGTGTCAAGGTGTTGTTCCCCTGGTATTTACTTGGTGTGAACCAGTGTACAATACTCCACGGTCATAATGGTGACAGCCACCAACTGCAGTCGACCAACGGATGCCCATGTCAATGTTCCCTGACACACAATGGAGCCACCGCCAGCTTGTCTCCGTACTGCACTACAGGTGTCAAGGAGTTGTTACCCTGGTATTTACTTGGTGTGAACCAGTGTACAATACTCCACGGTCATGATGGTGACGGCCACCAACTGCAGTCGACCAATGGATGCCCATGTCAATGTTCCCAGACACATAATGGAGCCACCGCCAGCTTGTCACCGTACTGCACTACAGGTGTCAAGGAGTTGTTCCCCTGGTATTTACTTGGTGTGAACCAGTGTACAATACTCCACGGTCATGATGGTGACGGCCACCAACTGCAGTCGACCAGCGGATGCCCATGTCAGTGTTCCCTGACACATAATGGAGCCACCGCCAGCTTGTCTCCGTACTGCACTACAGGTGTCAAGGAGTTGTTCCCCTGGTATTTACTTGGTGTGAACCAGTGTACAATACTCCACGGTCATAATGGTGACAGCCACCAACTGCAGTCGACCAACGGATGCCCATGGCAATGTTCCCTGACACATAATGGAGCCACCGCCAGCTTGTCTCCGTACTGCACTACAGGTGTCAAGGTGTTGTTCCCCTGGTATTTACTTGGTGTGAACCAGTGTACAATACTCCACGGTCATAATGGTGACAGCCACCAACTGCAGTCGACCAACGGATGCTCATGTCAATGTTCCCTGACACACAATGGAGCCACCGCCAGCTTGTCTCCGTACTGCACTACAGGTGTCAAGGAGTTTTTACCCTGGTATTTACTTGGTGTGAACCAGTGTACAATACTATACGGTCATGATGGTGACGGCCACCAACTGCAGTCGACCAACGGATGCCCATGTCGATGTTCCCTGACACATAATGGAGCCACCGCCAGCTTGTCTCCGTACTGCACTACAGGTGTCAAGGAGTTGTTACCCTGGTATTTACTTGGTGTGAACCAGTGTACAATACTCCATGGTCATGATGGTGACGGCCACCAACTGCAGTCGACCAACGGATGCCCATGTCAATGTTCCCTGACACATAATGGAGCCACCGCCAGCTTGTCTCCGTACTGCACTACAGGTGTCAAGGAGTTGTTACCCTGGTATTTACTTGGTGTGAACCAGTGTACAATACTCCACGGTCATGATGGTGACGGCCACCAACTGCAGTCGACCAACGGATGCCCATGTCAATGTTCCCTGACACATAATGGAGCCACCGCCAGCTTGTCTCCATACTGCACTACAGGTGTCAAGGAGTTGTTCCCCTGGTATTTACTTGGTGTGAACCAGTGTACAATGCTCCACGGTCATGATGGTGACGGCCACCAACTGCAGTTGACCAACGGATGCCCATGTCAATGTTCCCTGACACATAATGGAGCCACCGCCAGCTTGTCTCCATACTGCACTACAGCTGTAAAGGAGTTGTTCCCCTGGAAGACGACGGATTCGGGTCCTCCCATCGTCGTGATGAAGAAGGTGTCTGGATTCATGAGACCAATCAACGCTCCGCCATTGCTCCAACATCCAGTGCCGATAGTCAGGTCCCCATTTCAGTCGTAGTTGCCGGAGTCGTGGTGTTAATATTCGCACATGCTGAGGAGGCGCATTGTTGGAGTGTTCAGTGTACTGTGTGTTCAGACACACTTTGACCAGTATTAAAGCCTGATGTTAGTTCCGCCACAGCTCGCCGCCTGTCTTGCTTTAGTGGTCTGCTCAGTCTACGACGTACAGCATCTGTAATGAAGGGTGGCCACACAACCCCACGACGTCTGGACGTGATTTCTCCTTGGTTTCAGCACGTGCTGAAGACACTCACCACAGCACATCTCGAACAGTTTTCAAAATTCTCGTGCCAAGGCTTCCGGGCCATCACAACCTGCCCTCAGTCAAACTCAGATACATCACATGCCTTCCCTACTCTACACACGGAGAGGGCGGTCACTAATACTACAGACAGCGAGCGTGTGAGTAGCAGTCATTCCTCACCAGGTGACGCTGCTATCGTCTGGAAGATTGGATTGGATTGATTCGGGGGAAGAGACGAAACTGCGAGGTCATCGGTCTCATTGGATTAGGGAAGGGTGGGGAAGGAAGTCGGCCGTGCCCTGTCAAAGGAACCATCCCCGCATTTGCCTGAAGTGATTTACGGAAATCACGGAAAACCCAAATCAGGATGGCCGGACGCAGGATTGAACCGACTCCAGTGTTCTAACAAACTGCGCCACCTGGCTCGGTCGCCTGGACGAGTTTGTATCGATAGTAGTTCGGTGGTTTCAATGTTCTGGCTGATCAGAGTCTGTCGGTGTAAAAGACAGGCGACGAAATGCGTGACTGGAGATTCCGTAACTTGAAGGCCGCAATTCCAAAGGAAGGTGGGAAGTGAGAATTGTGTGGGTCACGGTCGTCCTGTTGTAGTAACTGAAGGGTGAGGGATCGTAGGGACCAGAAGAGAACAGCCGACCACGAAAAGTGTCTCTCTAGAGCTATTAGCACATATGGTGCATCTAATAAGGTACCTACTAGCATTTGTGACTGCTAGAAAGTTGTGGCATATGTGCTAGTCGTGGTGCAGGAACAGAATCATGACTGCTAGGGCCTCAGACCTTCCCTTTATTTCACTGTGATCTGAAACATTCAGTTTCATCTTTGAATTTTCCGCTAGGCCCCATCCTACTGACGTTTCCAAGAATGGTTTTGTGTGTTTTGGGCAATTTATATTTTTTGCTTTCTTTATTAACAAGGAGACCTCCCGTCCTGACTCTCCCAGATTTTCTTTATGCTTATCCTATAAGCCACTGAATTTCACTGGCTAGACATCAATGGACTAAAGCAGTGTGGCCCAATTCCCAAAAAAATATGGAAAAAGTCGCCTTGGAAAAAACACTACAAAACACTTGGAGTTCGTTAACGTAGTGGCTGATAGCTGAGGGCATAATGTATAAGACTACTAATCGTGAATTTCCTGGTTAGAATCTCTCACTTTCATTCAGATTCCATATGTATTAAAATTAAAATGCTGGTTAGCAAATCAGCAAACTGAATCATAATTTCTTAAAGTAACATCTCTCTTTATAATTACTAATCGAATGAAAATCGGGCAGCCATTAGAAATGCCTTACTGTGAAACTAAAAAAAAATTACATACAATAATACTGTTCAGTCTGTAGAAATAAGAAAGCATCAGTTTAATGTTTCGCATTTTAATGCAAAATTTTAATTCACTTTCAATACTCCCATTTTCATACGATTAGTAATTTAAAATAGTAAGATATTGTTTTATACAAAAAACTATTATTTAACATTTGTTAATTAACATTTACATTTGTTGATATATACTGAATGTAAATAAAGATAAAAAAGTTACTACTAACGGAATTCGAACCAACGATTACCAAACGTTTACGCTACATTCGCAACTATCGTCAGTGATATAAATAAGCTCGAAATGTTTTGCAGGTGACAGCAGAAGGAAAAATTTTGATTTTCAACGTCTTTTTTTGTGTTTATTTTCTAGAATTATGTCGCGCTGCTTTAATAAACTAAGTTTCTCCTGCATTTAAATGCTGTAGGTATTTTTTACAGCATTGAGGCGCTTGCCTCTGTCGTTCACACGTGCACAACGACCATCGGAAGTAAATTATTTACATAATTTGGCATAATATTTCATGCTTTGTAGCTACAAATTCAATTTATGTATTAGGTTTCTGTAAAAAATTTAAATTCAGCAAAAGTATTTCATTGTTACAAACAAATCTTATGTCGCTCGATAACTTAAATTTACTGATCGTGAATAATGTGAATGGATTGTGAGGCATCCAAAATGGTGTGGCAATTAGAAAAGCGTAAACGTCTGTGGCATTTTGGCGGGAGCTAAGAGGAATGTGTGCTCTGGAACGATGATTTTATTGCTTTTTCTAATTTATAAGGTTTGTACATCGTCAGTTTTTTCTTGTTTCATAAGAAATGTTGAAATAAATTTAAATGTTCCAATTTTTTCGAAAGCTTTTGAAGCTGACAGTATGGCTGCATATCGAAGGTAGATGTTTTCTAAATGCGAATTCAGCACTTTGATAACTAGGAGTTTGCGAGCAGTTCGAAATCCATCGAAACGACTGTTACATTCACATGTGAGTGCGGTGCGCGTGCGTTTCTGTGTGTGTGTGTGTGTGTGTGTGTTTGTGTGATGCGACACACGAGAAACAACTCGAACGGCATTTCATTGGGACATAAGCCTATAAAAAAAGGAAGTCAGATCAAGTTACACTAACGGCAACCAGGCCGTCTCCGAAGAGCTGAAAAATCACTTTTAAAGATATGTTAGTGTCACAGTCGACTCTTAGCAACACATTTATTTACGAATAGCCAAAAATGCAATGGAAGCAACCGCGAGAGAATCATTCGTTATACGTTAATTGCATCCGACCTCATTCACAAGGAACATGGACGTCTTTGCGGTTGCAGTTCTACGTTGCGGGGCTGGGGTCGTTCCTCGAGTTGTTCACTGAACGCTCTGAAGGCCTCCTTCCTCAACTTCACCAACAATAAACGTGTGTTCTTGCAGAGAATAGAAGAGTCTACACTAACTTGTTTATTTCAATCCAGAAGAGGTTTATGATATACACTCCTGGAAATTGAAATAAGAACACCGTGAATTCATTGTCCCAGGAAGGGGAAACTTTATTGACACATTCCTGGGGTCAGATACATCACATGATCACACTGACAGAACCACAGGCACATAGACACAGGCAACAGAGCATGCACAATGTCGGCACTAGTACAGTGTATATCCACCTTTCGCAGCAATGCAGGCTGCTATTCTCCCATGGAGACGATCGTAGAGATGCTGGATGTAGTCCTGTGGAACGGCTTGCCATGCCATTTCCACCTGGCGCCTCAGTTGGACCAGCGTTCGTGCTGGACGTGCAGACCGCGTGAGACGACGCTTCATCCAGTCCCAAACATGCTCAATGGGGGACAGATCCGGAGATCTTGCTGGCCAGGGTAGTTGACTTACACCTTCTAGAGCACGTTGGGTGGCACGGGATACATGCGGACGTGCATTGTACTGTTGGAACAGCACGTTCCCTTGCCGGTCTAGGAATGGTAGAACGATGGGTTCGATGACGGTTTGGATGTACCGTGCACTATTCAGTGTCCCCTCGACGATCACCAGTGGTGTACGGCCAGTGTAGGAGATCGCTCCCCACACCATGATGCCGGGTGTTGGCCCTGTGTGCCTCGGTCGTATGCAGTCCTGATTGTGGCGCTCACCTGCACGGCGCCAAACACGCATACGACCATCATTGGCACCAAGGCAGAAGCGACTCTCATCGCAGAAGACGACACGTCTCCATTCGTCCCTCCATTCACGCCTGTCGCGACACCACTGGAGGCGGGCTGCACGATGTTGGGGCGTGAGCGGAAGACGGCCTAACGGTGTGCGGGACCGTAGCCCAGCTTCATGGAGACGGTTGCGAATGGTCCTCGCCGATACCCCAGGAGCAACAGTGTCCCTAATTTGCTGGGAAGTGGCGGTGCGGTCCCCTACGGCACTGCGTAGGATCCTACGGTCTTGGCGTGCATCCGTGCGTCGCTGCGGTCCGGTCCCCGGTCGACGGGCACGTGCACCTTCCGCCGACCACTGGCGACAACATCGATGTACTGTGGAGACCTCACGCCCCACGTGTTGAGCAATTCGGCGGTACGTCCACCCGGCCTCCCGCATGCCCACTATACGCCCTCGCTCAAAGTCCGTCAACTGCACATACGGTTCACGTCCACGCTGTCGCGGCATGCTACCAGTGTTAAAGACTGCGATGGAGCTCCGTATGCCACGGCAAACTGGCTGACACTGACGGCGGCGGTGCACAAATGCTGCGCAGCTAGCGCCATTCGACGGCCAACACCGCGGTTCCTGGTGTGTCCGCTGTGCCGTGCGTGTGATCATTGCTTGTACAGCCCTCTCGCAGTGTCCGGAGCAAGTATGGTGGGTCTGACACACCGGTGTCAATGTGTTCTTTTTTCCATTTCCATGATTGTAGCTTTAAACTCGCCGACGGGAAATATGACATCATCTCGGAACTCGCTTTCTCCGTACACTCGGAGACATGATTCGCTAGTATTCGTCACTACCTATTTAACTGAAAAGCGGTCTGTTTAGTCTGTTATCGGATACAAGTGGAATACAAGAGTGTACACACACACACACACACACACACACACACACACACACACACAGACACACACACAAGCACTGATGAGCCAAAAGATTATGACCACTGCCTATCGCGACGTTGAATGCCACCTGATGGGGACGCGGGCACATGACGCTGTAACAAAAGTATATACGAGGAGCACACACCGAAGGGGGATGATCACTCTAATGGGAAATATGGGCAGCAATTTGGGAAATCCACTGAGATAAGCGACTCTGACAAAGGCCAGATCGTTATTATGGAAAGGCTGTGAACGAGTGTCTCGAAAACGCCGAAGCTGGTCGAATGTTCACGTGCTACTGTCGTGATCATCTACGGAAAGAGGTAGAAGGACTGTTAAACTGCCACTAGGCTCTTGCTGTAAATGGTTGGACGTCCACGACTCTTCAGAGAACGTGGGGTTCGGAGACTCGTTTGCTCTGTAAAAAGAACAGATGGTGATCTGTAGCAGCTATATCGAAAGAGCACAATGTTGGTGCAGGCACAAGTATTTCGGAGCAGACCGTTCATCGTACATTGTTCAACATGGAGCTTCACATGTTGACCCAACGATATCGTCAATTATGATTGCAGTCGGCACGCGACCATCAGAATTCGACCATAGATCAATGGAAAGAAGCCGGCTCTTGGGGTAAACAAATTTTTGCTGCGCTAGGTTGATGGTTGTCTCCATAAACACCGTCATCGACGTGAACGGCGACTTTAAACGTGCAGCGCGCCACGGACGCAGGCTGGCGAAAACAGTATTATGCTATGGGGGGGGGACGTTCTCCTACGCTAGCATGCGACCTGTCGTAGTAATCGAAGACATGCTGATAGCTGCGAACCACCTGCGTCCCTTCATGCTTGATGTCTTCCACGACGGCGATGCCATCTTTCAGGAAGATAATTGCCAGTGTCTCGGAGCCAGAACCGTGCTCCAGCGCTTTGAGGAGCATTATAGTGAATTCATGACGGCATCTCGGTGACCAAATTCGCCTGATATAAATCCTATGGGACCCATCTGGGTCGCTGCCGGGAGCCATCAACGTGTACGCAAATCAACAGCTCGTTATTTACGCGAATTACAAGAACTGTGCGTACACCTCCAATGCCACATACCTTCACAAACCTACGAACAAACTGTCGGATCCCTGTTAACGCAGAATCGGTGATATATTTCGTTATTTCGTTCCAAAGACGGACCAATAAGCTATTAAGCAGGTGACCATAATGTTTTGCCACATCATACTGATTCTCGCAGAGTTCGTCGTTCATAATACCAAACAGATGGAAGTCGGATGGTGGGCGATTACAGCTTTAGGGTGGGCGAGGAAGAACAGTCCACTGAAGTTTTGTGGGTTCGTCTCGGATGGCGGACACGCAGGTGTGTTTGAGGCCTTGCGCTGTCATGGAGAAGGGGAAGGTAGTTTGCATTTTTGTGACGATGAACAGGCTGAACTCGTTTCTTCAATTGCAGGAGTCAACTGATGAGAGACGCCTCGCCCAACGACTCAACGCGATTTTGTTCACTGACAGGTCTCCGTAGACATTCTCCAAGCGCCTATGAATATCTGCGATGCTCTGGTTTTCTGCCAAAAGAAATTCAATGACAGCTCTCTGCTTGGATCGCATCTCCGTTACAGACGCCGTACTGAAGGCTACGTATAGCTCCACCATCTATCGGAATCTTATGAAACTATAAGGGTTGAAGCAGGAATATTCTACAACTAATTCCGAATTATTACCACCGTAGTCCGCTTACGCAGCTGGGTGGTAACGTGCTCGTCTCCCATGCAAGCGGACCCGGGTTCGATTCCCGGCTGGGTTGGAGATTTTCTCCCCTCGTGGCCTGGGTGTTGTGTGTCCTCATCATCATTTCATCCCCATGTCCTGCACGCATCTCACCCAATGTGTCGAATGAAATAAGACTTGCACTTGGTGGCCGAACTTCCCCAGAGGCCTCCCGGCCAACGACGCCATACGCTCATGTCCTTTTTTTTTTTTTTACCACCGTAAGTGACCCAGAAAAAAAATGGGCACGTAAAATTCCACTTTACAAATAATTTTGTTTGCACTGTGAAAGAAACTGGCGCTTTCCGTTGACACTGGGCATCGCATGAAACAAGTGATGAGCAATATTTGTTTGGGCCGACTTCATCTGCACATTAAAAAAATCGAAATTGCACAAATTTCATACCTGTGGATTCGCCCACGTACGCCTACTTCCTGTATATTTGACACATGTGTGTCTGATTTTCTACTGTTTTACACCACGCAACCCAGAGAGGATGTTAAATTTGCAGACAAAATGAATGGCTCGCTGCATTACTTATTCTCGCGATCTGCTAGATAAACTGAACAGCTAAAATAATAGACAAATTGCACTTCATACTCTTAAGGTGTTCTAAGTCAGCAGAATACAGGAAATAAATACAAACAGACCGGTTTAGTACATTTCTAAATGTCAGCCCATCTCATCTCCATCACCCTCCCCAAGGATACTAGGGGTACCTTAGTCACACAGTACATTTACACAAGTAATGAGTCGTGTATATAGCAAATTCGGTTGAAATTGATCCAGACCTTTGTATGTTATGCCACTACGTTAACATCTTTTCACCCCTACCCCATCCCTATGGAGGTAGGTGGTTCTTACCCTCACAGTGCTACTTTCCAGAGAGTAACTGATACGTGCACCAGGTTTGGTTTAGATCGTTCCAGTGCTATTTTCTCTATCTCTCTCTCACTCACTCACTCACTCACTCATTTACTTACTCGAACACATAAACATTCACACACACACACACACACACACACACACACACACGCACACTATTTCTGTGAAAGAATCGATCAAATGATCTATGAAACATGTGGCTAACAACTAGCTCTTACGGAATGCATTTTAGAGCCAATGTTTACTGTACATTTGTTTTTCGTTTGGTCCATACTACCACGTCACAAAGTGTGGAAAAGTTTTTACTCTGCACGTACACACACACACACACACACACACACACACACACACACACACACACACATTTTTCATAGATCATTTAAACGATTCCTTTATAATAATGTTGTGGAACGAGTCAGTTTGTGATATGTACACATATTTAGCGTTAAAATTAATGAAGAGTTATTTTTTTTGATCTACTCATGCAACTCTACTAAAAAACTAGAATTAGTTTTACAGGCTACTAGTTTTTAAATATAAATTCGTCCATGGAATAGAGGGAGTTGTGCAAGGGAAATGATTTTACGTTAGATTTAAAACTTGCTGCACATCAGACAAATCATGTTTTCGGGGAAAAGATCAAAACTTTTTGTTGCTTCATGCTGAACACCTTTCTGAGCTACTGACAGTTTAATAATGCGCAATGATGGTCATCTTTTCCTCTAGTATTCTAGGTGTGGACAACAATATTATTTCTGAGGGACTGAGTTTAAAAATAGTGCAAGCAACTTTTCCCAATACAATGATCTAAATGCACATTTCGTAACCTAAAGCGTGGATAATATCTGAGTAAGACAAGTGTAAGCGATTCCCTGCACATTGCCGCACTCTGTGGTGCTACAGTTTAATCTTTAAGCCAACGCCTGCCATTCAGAATAAAACTCGTACAAGTGAAATGGCAGACAGAAACAGAACTGCTGCTATCTTTAATGAAAGTTCGCGTATGTATTTTTCTGAAAGTCCAGCAATAGCATAATGTGTATGGTTTTAAGAGGACCTACAGTGATATTTAATACATGTTTAAATAGGCCATATTTTGGAATACCACTTCTACATCTTGACGCGAAATCTGTGTACTGACACAATAAATAGTAAGGTCCTTGAATCTGGCCATACTTACATGGAATGTAATAGGGATCTTGATCTCCCTCCGATAAGGCAAAGAAACACTTCAAAATAGTATTTGTTCCCCGAAGACAGGATGGAATTAGTGTAGTAGGTCAGAGAAAGGTTTTTGAAGTGAAAATGAAAACAGAAAACCTTCTTCCAATCAAAATACGAAAGAAAAAATTCTAAAGACACAGAAGGAAACAAAATACAACGGATTCCTGCCTGGTGGATCTGAATCAGCAAAGGAAATCCTCTAAAAATGAAGTTCAGGTTTTCACTAAACCGTGGTTTTGAGTTCATAGAAGTGGATTTTAGGAGGCCCAATACTGGACCCCCAACAATACCTCTTCTGCAGTCTTTGCATCAAGATGAGATTGTAATGAAAGTTGAGAAATGGAAAAATTTTCAGAGAATGAAGAACTACACCCCTCCACTTTACCATGAGTTCCATAAAAACCACCGGAGTAGGAAGAGGAAGTGGAGTAAGATGAGGACGTAGTCAAAGAAGGGGACGATGAAGACTGAAAAATGAACAACACAACAGCAGAGCATCATGAATGTTTCCCACGAAGAATATTATTCAAGAGATACCACTACAGACACTGTGCGAGGATGGTAGAAAGTGGCTGTGCATGACATCTAGTTTGTGTTGGAACCGTGCCAATACATCTTCGTTTCTGTATTTTAATTTTATTTGCTTTTTGCATACCGTTTTTCAGGTTTTTAAAATAATTTCGCTTTTATTAGTCATATATCATTGTTTTATAATGAACATGTATTGTAGTATATGTATCATCTGTATTGTACCAAGGAAATCTTCAAAATACAGCACAGTAAATAAAATGTTCTTGCACTAGTACCTGTTTTACTCTAAAGGTTCTAATACGCAAGGAGTATAGCTATTTTTAATATACTGTATTTTTAAAAAATAATGCAGACTAACTGATCATTAGAAAAAAACTGATTTTCGTTAGTAACTCACAAAATTAGACATTTATCATTCGTATTAATCTACTCGGTTTGTACCGCTTGTACTCTCAGACCCTCATTTATGACGAATTTCATTAGCGACTATATGTATTTTGATTGTGCAGTTAAACGCCTAACTCGTTGAAGAGGTACATGCGTAACGACTGCAGGTGGAAACCAGATATTATTCTTACTGCTAGCTTTGGTGCAATCGATTGTTCTAAGAGATGAGTTACCCCAGAAAATTATTCCATGAGGCATTAAGTGTGAGTATGCAAAATATTTCAAGAGGTTCATTCCAAGGCTAGCAATTATACGAAGAGCAAAAGTGGCTGATCTTAATTGTTTGAGATGCTCAGTAATATGCTTCTTTTAGTTAAAGTTTTCATCAATATGTACACACAAAAACTGGCGCATTCTATTCTATTTACTGACTTCTGTTCTAGCACTACATCAGTCGTCCGATTGACTCCATTTGTTGTACAGAACTGAATATAATATGTTTTCTCAACATTAAGGGAACCACTTAACAATTCTTTGACAAACATCGTTAACATATATTCTGTTTCTTTCTCTCCAATGTGTTGTATTGGAACATCTGTATCGGCTCGAAAAAGTACCAGTTCTGCTTGTTGAATGTTAAGTGGAACGTAATTAACTTATATAAGAAATTGGAGTGAACCTATGGGGCTCTCTTTGTGATTCCTCCCCAGCACCCAAATGTAATACCCAAATGCACACATCACATTTTCACTCTTCAGCCAATAGGGAATCCCTCATCTGCGACGAGACTGGAAGGACAAGAAACATTCAAAATGGTATGCTGCATTCCAGCATTCATTTTGAAGATTGTCGTGAAGGAATTTTATAACTACTGAAACAAACTACAGAAAATTTACATTGAAGAGATTTATAACATCCTCTGATGAAGTAAATATACCTTTTTTCAAAACACTTAGCTGCAGATAGTCTCCAAAGAAAATCTTTATTAACATCTTGTGAGTTTCATGGACTAGATACATTTTATTCTACTTGGATGACTAGATCCACTTAGTTCTACTGTGACTGTGTGACTCTCTTCTTTGAATCTGTAATATGTGCGAAAAAAACACCACACACAATGACAATCTCGCCAGTACTTACTCTATAGCCGTTATTGTTCTTTACAGTACTTACGTGCTATAATTAAAATATCACGTAAAGAATTGACATGCAGCTAAATGAACCAAAGATAGCAGAGAGTAACGAGCCACTGCATCCCACACAGTCATAACACACCGAGCGCGTACATGCAGAACCGTTGTTCTGGCGTTGCTATACGTAACTACGAACTGTGTACAGCTAACCCTTGCAGCCGCTACTGATTACTGAGCTGTGCAGTGTTGCGTGTAACGGAGAACTGGCGCCAGAACGCAGTAGGGCAGTTATGAGTAATGTTCAGTGCTGTAAAGTAAAAACTTAAGCATAATAACTATTTCTATCTCTGTTAGCCAAATTCTTATCGAAACTACAATTGTAACAGTGACCCCTGATGATACTTTGAAATAAAGCGGGACTGATGACCATAGATGTTAAGTCCCATAGTGCTCAGAGCCATTTGAACCATTTGAAATAAAGCGGGAGACTCCAATTAAGATTTATATTAGTTATAAGAAACACTATTTTCAAGATATTATTTGTATTTTATCTCTTAGTTGAGCTAATTGGCTGAATTATATTTGATTTTTCTTGCAAGTTTCCTTTATTGTTTCACTTTTGGATGAGTACAGAGAGTACAACACTGCCCCCTCTTTACATAATAATTCGAAACATTTTCTCTGAGTGTGAAGACCGCCTTCTGCCTCTGCACTGGCGAGTACTTTCTGCCACTTGCGGCCGTGCTGCCATCGTGCGGCAGCACAGAGAACTCTCCGAGCGTAGCCTTGTTGTCGCCGAAAGAGTGCATGTCGTTCGCTCGATGGAAGACTGGAAGACAGGCTGAACGAAAGTAAGAATAGGGAGGTTAACTTGGGCAGACGGACTCATGCCAGCGACGGAAGTTATCTACAGTAGAAAAAAAAAAAAGAAAAAAAAAGCCACGCGAAGAATGACTGATTCGTTGATGCTAACGTATTACTTAAATAAAGCAAAGAAAAAAATTGTAAAAAAGGTAGGCAATAGCTTCGTGTCAGGCAACCGAAATTAAATCGCTTGTGACACTGCAAGCAGGTTTTACAAATATCTTTAGTTGGGATGTCATCTATAAAGGAGTGTGCATAATAATTACCTGCTAGTTCATTGTGCCGTGTATGGTGTAACGGATATAAAGAAAAAAATTATTTGGCAAGCTTAATAACTTACATCGCTGCTATAGGTGCAAGAAGTGATATGATTAACAGCAGTGAACCAGCGATGTGTAAGACAGGAAATAACATGGATCACAGGAACGCAACTGTTCCTACAAATTTTTATTTAGGGCGAGTAAGTTTTTAGAATCTGATGAACCGTTGATAGGTCACCCGGCTACAAACTGAAGAGCTTTCTTTCGATCATTAATCTTCCGTCTGTCAGCCCACCTGAATTCCTCTCTTGTGCCAATCTGTTCACTCCTGAGTAGCACTTGCACCATACGTCCTCAGTTAGACTATTTGTTGGATGTGTCCCAATCTCTGTCTTCCTCTACAGTTTTTACCTCCGGTAACACTTGTTCTACTGCCTACTCCCTTCTTCTTGCAGTTTTCTCCATATACTCCTTTCCCCTCCGATTCTGCAGACAACCTCGTTATTTCTCATCAGTCCACCTAATTTTCATCTTCCTTCTACAGTATCAAATTACAAACATTTCAGTTCTCACTTGCCTGCCGGAGTGGTCGATCGGTTCTAGGCGCTTCAGTCTGGAACCGCGCGACCGCTACGGTCGCAGGTTCGATACCTGCCTCGGGCATGGATGTGTGTGGTGTCTTTAGGTTAGTTATGTTTAAGTAGTTCTAAGTTCTAGGGGAATGATGACCTCAGATGTTAAGTCCCATAGTGCTCAGAGCCATTCAGTTCTCACAACACATGATTCATTACCATAGAAAGCTGTGTCCAAATGTATATTCTCATAAATTTCTGCCTCAGATCTAATATGATATTAGTAAACTTCCTTTGCCTTTCCTCACTCTTTGCTTATGTTAGTCTGTCTTTAATTACCTCCTCGCTTCGCCCGTCATGTGCTATTTTTCTTTCGAGGTTGCTCAATTCCTTAATTTCGTCTACTTTGTGAACCTCAATTTTGATGCTAAGTGCCGGCCGCGGTGGTCTCGCGGTTCTAGGCGCTCAGTCCGGAACCGCGCGACTGCTACGGTCGCAGGTTCGAATCCTGCCTCGGGCATGGATGTGTGTGATGTCCTTAGGTTAGTTAGGTTTAAGTAGTTCTAAGTTCTAGGGGACTGATGACCATAGATGTTAAGTCCCATAGTGCTCAGAGCCATTTGAACCATTTTTTTAATGCTAAGTTTGTTGTTAATCTACCTGCTACTCTTTGGTTCATAGATTGTACGGTACTAGCAAAAGACTAAATCCCTGTCTAATACCCTTTGTAATACTTCATTCTTAGTCTTCTGTTCTCGATGTTCAAAAGTGGTTCAAATGGCTCTGAGCACTATGGGCCTTAACTGCTGTGGTCATCAGTCCCCTAGAACTCAGAACTACTTAAACCTAACCAACCTAAGGACATCACAAACACCCATGCCCGAGGCAGGATTCGAACCTGCGCCCGCAGCGATCGCGCGGTTCCAGACTGTAGCGCCTAGAACCGCTCGGCCACTCCGTTCGGCTCCCGATGGTCCCTCTTGGTTACTGTTCATGGCCTATTACCTGACCAACAGCCTTGCTGCAGTGATGACACCGGTTCCCGTCAGACCACCGAAGTTAGGCTCTGTCGGGTTTGGCTAACACGTGCATGGCTCATCGCCAGGGTCTGCCGAGTGCTTTTAGCAGGCGGGGTGCACTCAGCCCTTGTGAGGCCAAGTGAGGAACTATATGATTACGAAGTAGATTCATCGGTCACGAAAACTGACAACAGGAGAGTGGTGTGCTGACCACATGCTCCTCCAATCAGTATCCGGCGACGCCTACAGGCAGAGGATGTTACGGCGGCCAGTCGGTACCGTTGGATCTTCATGGCCTGTTCGGACATTTTTTTTTTACATTACCTTTCTTTCTCTACAGCTTATACCTATCATCCCGAGAATCTCGAATCTGGTGCAACAGATAACACTGGCGAAAACTTTTTCTAAGTCGACAAATGCAATGAATGTGCTTTTATTTTCATGAAGTATTGCTTCCATTATGATGTTCAACATCAGATCTGCCTCTCTCCTCCTCTTATCTTCTCTTAAGCCAAACTGATCATCATCTAGAAACTCAGTTTTATTTTCTTCTTCTGTATAATATTGTTATTAATTTGCATGCATGAGATGTTGAATTGACTATGTGATGTTTCTCGTACTTGCTTGCCCTTGGTATCTTTGAGGATGCAAGGATGGTATTTTTCCGAAGGTCTGATGGTATTTACATGGATCTTTAGAATATGCAAACGAATTTGAATAAGCGTTTTGTTACCAAGTTCACTATGCGGCATTTTCAGATGAAAGCCAATTTTCCATGGTGAAAGACAGACTACAGCGCGTCAGGCTCGAACCCAATGAAAGGTTGGAACCTAACTGCCTTGTGCGAACCATGACACATGCTCCGTCGGTAATGGTACGGGGAGCAATGACATACCAAGGTTTTATGAGGGTTTACATCGTTCAGGGAACAATGAACCGTGATCAGTACGAAGTTATGATTCGGCACCCTTTGATGGTCACTGCATGTGATGCTTTTTCTGATTTTCCAACAAGATGTGGTTCTATGCCGTGCATCAAAAAGTTAAGTTTCGGTTATTTTATCTTTGTAATACAACTTTAGAGGATTCTGCTGTTACATATTGCCCAGATATATAATTTCAGATTCTTTCTGTCGTGACTGAATTGGGTAACAGAGAACATTCCATGGTCTGGAAATTCGCCAAACCTTAATCAAATTGAGAATTTGTGCTGACTGGTTGGGAAACGGGTTCAGAAGAAGAAGCCTGTTGGAGGTGACTGTGAAAGCGTGGCACCATGAGACTGACATCAGTACCATTAGAAAATTGATTGAAGTGAAGGCTGCTGTAAGGGCCAAGGGGGGGTCCAACAAAATACTAAGATATCATTGGATATAGCCAGAAAGCTTAAATCCAGGAAAGCAAAATCACAACACTGTTGGACACTTTTTGCCCCATGCTAAAGACAGCACTCCAGCTTTGGAAAATAGTGGCAGCTACAAAATTACTTGTAACTGTGGCAACAGGCCAATCTGGCAGGGCAGTATGTACCCACTTGAAGTAACATCAGAGAAGTTGGAAACTTAGAAAGGAAAACACTACTTTTGCAAATCACCTGCTTAAAGAAGGCTACAATCACATTCAGAAAGGAAGGAAGATGAATTATATTGAAATAACGAAAATTACTAAGCACATTACCATCAACCGAAGCTTACAAGGGAACCTCCACATCGCACCCCCCTCAGATTTAGTTATAAGTTGGCACATTGGATAGGCCTTGAAAAACTGAACACAGATCAAATCAGAAAACAGGAAGAAGTTGTGTGAAACTGTGAAAAAATAAGCAAAATATACAAACTGAGTAGTCCACGGGTCGCATAGGCAACATCATGGACAAAATGAGCTCAGGAGCGTCGTGATCCCGTGGTAGCGTGAGCAGCTGCTGAACGAGAGGTCCTTCGTTCAAGTCTTCCCTCGGATGAAAATTTTATTTTCTTTACATTTGCATAGTTATTATCTGTCCGTTCGTTCATTGACGTCTTTGTTCACTGTAATAAGTTTAGTGTCTGTGTTTTGCGACCGCATCGCAAAACCGTGCGATTAGTAGACGAAAGGACGATCCTCTCCAATGGGAACCGAAAACATTTGATCGCAAGGTCATAGGTCAATCGATTCCTCCACAGGAAATCACATCTGATATATTCTATACGACACTGGTGACGGCATGTGCGTCACATGACAGGAATATGTTGTCGATCCACCTAACTTGTACACTTGGCGAAGGGGTAAAAAAATTCTTCTACCTTGCCCGATTTAGGTTTTCTTGTAGATGTGATAATCACTCCCAAAAAAGTGATGAAAACATAAGAGTTTGTCATATAAACTGAAAATAAAAAATTAAACTTTTCACTCGATGGAAGATTTGAATCAAGGACCTTTCGCTCCGCAGCTGCTCACGTTACCACGAGACAACGGCGCTCCTGCATTTCCAATGTCCTTGACGTTGCATATCTTCCCATGAACTACTCAGTTTGTATATTTTACTTATTTTTTCACTTTTCCACACAACTTCTTCCTGTTTTCTCAATTGATCTGTTTTCAGTTTTTCAAGGCCTATCCACTGTGCCAACTTATAACTAAATCTGAGGGGGGTGCGATGGGGAGGTTCCCTTGTTAGTACTGAATGTCCAGATACAGTTCCATTACTCGCCACTTCTAGCTACAGATACTAGCCTACTCATAATCCTGTCCAGGCTATGTTGTAAATTACCGCTCTTACTCACATGCCTAATTTTCATTTATTTCAGTTCCTATAAGTTCTTTCGATATGTTAAAAAAATTTACTTTGTGTAATAAACGCTGCTTTCCCGAATTGCTTAATATCACTATTACATCTTATCAGTTTGTAACTGAGGAACTATTAAAGACAAGCATATTTTGTTCAGCGACATCTTTGGAACACGTCACCGAAGTTTATTGTTGAATTATTTTCTTATATGTACAACCGTTGTAGTTTGTCTACACTTCATTAGTTAATTTGTCACATATTTTATCTTAGTTAAGTAATCTTACACCGCATTCACACTGAAATAACCCCTCTTGTTTTATTCCTAACATTGTTTTTCGTCTCTGAAAATTGAGATACTCTGTAGATGCACTAGTTTAAAATCTTTGATCTACCAAAATTTCACTGCATCACATACTTATCTTTATACCTTATGATAAGGTGACAGCCGAAAACTGGTTCACATATTGTTGTTGTTGTTGTGGTTTTCAGTCCTGAGACTGGTTTGATGCAGCTCTCCATGTTACTCTATCCTGTACAAGCTTCTTCATCTCCCAGTACCTACTGCCCTTCTGAATCTGCTTAGTGTATTCATCTCTTGGTCTCCCTCTACGATTTTTACCCTCCACGCTGCCCTCCAATGCCAAATTTGTGATCCCTTGATGCCTCAAAACATGTCCTACCAACCGGTCCCTTCTTTTTGTCAAGTTGTGCCAAAAACTCCTCTTCTCCCCAATTCTATTCAATACCTCCTCATTAGTTATGTGATCTACCCATCGAAACTTCAGCATTCTTCTGTAGCACCACATTTCGAAAGTTTCTATTTTCTTCTTGACCAAACTATTTATCATCCATGTTTCACTTCCATACATGGCTACACTCCATACAAATACTTTCAGAAACGACTTCCTGACATTTAAATCTATACTCGATGTTAAAAAACTTTTCTTCTTCAGAAACGCTTTCCTTGCCATTGCCAGTCTACATTTTATATCCTCTCTATTTCGACCATCATCGGTTATTTTGCTCTCCAAATAACAATACTCCTTTACTGCTTTAAGTATTTCATTTCCGAAACTAATTCTTTCAGCGTCACCCGACTTAATTCGACTACATTCCATTATCCTCGTTTTGCTATTGTTGATGTTCATCTTGTACCCTCCATTCAAGACACTGTCCCTTCCGTTCAACTGCTCGTCGGAGAATTTTTCTTTTGTTTCCTTTACTGCTTGCTCAATATACAGATTGAATAACATCGGGGATAGGCTACAATCCTGTCTCACTCCGTTCCCAACCACTGCTTCCCTTTCATGTCCCTCGACTCTTATAACTGCCATCTGGTTTCTGTAAAAATTGTAAATTGCCTTTCGCTCCCTGTATTTTACCCCTGCCACCTTTAGAATTTGAGTGAGAGTATTCCACTCAACATTGTCAAAAGCTTTCTCTAAGTCTACAAATGCTAGAAACGTAGCTTTGCCTTTCCTTAATCTTTCTTCTAAGATACGTCGTAGGGTCAGTTTTGCCTCACGTGTTCCAATATTTCTACGGAATACAAACTGATCTTCCCCGAGGTCGGCTTCTACCAGGTTTTCCATTCGTCTGTAAAGAATTCGCTTTAGTATTTTGCAGCTGTGACTTATTAAACTGATAATTCGGTTCACATAACAAATAATAACTATTGTTCTGTGTGTTTCATTCATAATTTATAAAATACTCTCCGAAGAACTGCTGGAACAGTCAAACAGTGCAAGATCATTTAGAGTATGAATACTGAATATACACCTGTGACACACAATATTTTACTCTATGACCAAATTAAATCGAAATATCATCAAAATATTTAATGTTATCGTCAGTGACATGGGATGTCACTGCACTGATATGTACATACTACTGATGTATTTCCTTGAATTACAATATTAGAAACGATTTTGTCATTCATTAAAACGATTCTGCTCATTTGTGGACTATCTTTCTTTGATAAATATTTGAAATTTCAGAGACGAATGGGTTTTGAGATGTTCTCTACCAGCTTCTCAAAATTCTATAGGCAATAGTTCACAACAGTAGTGTACACAATGCTTTTAGCAGTTCGTAAGTAACGTTATCTCGTATGTTTTCTGCCTTAGTTGATCACAGGCATTAATCTCTGGCTCTAAAACGGAATCGTCTTACATAATGTACCAAGTTCAAGCGTGATACGTAAACTGACGTGTCAACAGGAGTTTTGTATTAGAATAAGTGAATTATTGTCGTATTTTTACATCAAGAACTTCGTAAGGCCCAATTCACAGTTAACTACAGTTGGTCACGGAGGTATTAAGCGTTTTTACAAGCAAGGTATTATTTTTCTCCAATGAGATTGGACCTGATTTATGTAGGAAAGAGGACGGTGGCTTGCGCAACTTACCTCAGGCTGTAGGATCCATTCCTTGAGAGGTGCCGTCTCGCACACGTAGCAATCCCAGGGGTTGTCGTGCAGGACTACGGCATGCGAGGCAGACCGCCGGAGGCGTCTTGCATCTGAGCGGGGCAGCGTCTGTAGCTGGTTCCAGCTCAGGTTGAGCCACTCTGTCCACGGCTCCTCCGCCGGCCTGGTGGGCGCAAACACACAAAGCAGCACAAGGTATTGACCAGGGCACAGCGTCAACAGCTTCTCTGCCAGACTGCCGGGCACAGACACAGAGGAGCAATTGCTATTGACTAGACAATTGTGTCAACAGCTCCTTTGCCAGACTGCTGGCCACAAATACAAAGGGGCGCCAGGTACGGACCAGATAAATTCATCAACAGCTCCTTCGCCAGTCTGCTGGGCACAAAAAACAAAGTAGTGCAGTCAGTGACCACGACTGCAAAAACAGCTCCTTCAACAGACTGCCGGGCACAAACACAAAGGTGTGCCGAAAATGACCACAGAATTATGTCAACAACTCCTTCACTAGACTGTCGAGAACAAACTCAAAGGAGTGTCAGTTAGTAACCAGACATCTGCACCAACATCTTTCTTACCAGACAGCTGGACATAAACACAAAAGAGGACATGCAGTCGCAAGACAACTGCATCAACAGCACCTTCAGCAAACACAAAGGGACACAATCTTGCATAGGCATCCACATTCACCAAACTAATGGCCACAAACACAAAGCAATGCTGGATAGTGGGCAGCTAGCTACATTGTCGTGCATGAAACAAGTGTGTGTTGTTTAGGGGCACTCAACGGCGACGTCATCAGACTGCATGAAACAAACATGGGCAGGTACCATATAAATATTTCAGCTTCTGTAAAGGCTCGAGAGAGATTTCCCGATTGACAAACTGGTATTTATACAATTTTTTCTAGAACTACTCAAATCCAAATATGGTTCTTTGGCTACAGAGTGAGCACAGAGCCACGCTCAGACATACATACAGACAAGGTTTACATGGATATTACAAACTGTAGTTGCTAAAATGCGTGCTAAAATCTGCACAAAATATTGCAAAAATAAGAATACTTGAGTTCATTAATATGTGCTGGCAAAGTACTATATACCTGAAGAATGGAATATAGCTCACATATACCCAGTTAAATACGATGAACGTTGGGAAACAAAGTCCACAGAGATACTCTACTAAAGTAATATAAGGTTACGGCTATACCAGTATTACTCCCTGGATTACAAAACTGGACTCCTAAGAAGATAGACGAAAAAAGAATAGAAGCATGTAAAATGAATTTCTATAGGTACGTGGCTGGATATAGTTCGACAGGCAAAAACAGAAATGGTTACATCCGAGATTCACTGAATATGCAAAACATAGTTAGCATAATAAATATCAGTTAAGATAGAAAGAACGTATAGACCACATGCAATAATTTCCAAAGCCTTGAAACAATACAATCCAAGAGGCAAGAAGATCCTTAGGAAGACGAATAAAGAGATGGCTGGACTAGTTTTTAAGGAGACAGAACGGACCAAAACGCCCAATCATTGATGTAGATGACGCTGATGACCTAATGTAAGCAGGTTGTGTACGTCTGTCTCCGTAAGTGCATCGTTTCACATGGCACAGCTCCCATCGGTTGCGTCATGTGAGGGGTCAGTGACCTCAAGTCATGTGTAGAGAGGACTGTAGTTTCTGAACGTGGCGATATTTCAAAATCACGATGTTGCAATAAATATTTTTCGCCAACCATATTGCATTGTGTGGCCTTACAGCACGGAAGGATACTGCGCAAGCTTCTGTGGCACTTTGACTCATAGTGAAGGTAAATCAATTAACATAGAAGGCAATATGATTTCTGTTATTCTATGGGAACAAATAAAGTTTTCCCAGTACATGGCGTAAAGACGAAGACGTTGTACATGCTGTGACTGCTACTTTCGCTCGAAAGTGAAATACAGTTGCAGGACCCGGGAAAGGCCATAAAAAGAAACACCAGGGCTCCCTCTGTCCTCTCTACACATGGCTTGGTGTCACTGACCCGTCACATGACACAACCGATGGGGGAGTTTTGTAGGGTGTCCTTCCCTCCTTTTCATGAAGGTTGTCTCCTCTAGGAGAGTTGACTTCCCTACACCTACGAGCGCCCTCCCTCTGCCCCCCCCCCCTGCTCCCTGCCCCCTATGTTGTGGACTGCCCTTCGTCTGACTGCTGCCCAAGAGACCTGTCTGGCTTTGGTGACCCTGCCAGGAGCTTAAGCTCCCGCTAGAAAAGCTCACTGGGTGATAGTAGAGTGCACAAACCTCCTCACCAATGGTAAGGCGGCAGTTCCTGAGAAGTTATGTTCAGCAGAAAATTAATTTCTCATGCAGAGGTAACATTCAAGTACATCTACAGCTGTACGCAAGCCACTGTACGGTTTGTTTCGAGGGTGTACACCTGGTAGGGTAGCTGTGGTGAGTACATCTGATACCACTATTTTTTTATCCTTTCATATTCCATTCACGGATGGAGCATGGGGAGAATGACCGTCGCTGAAGCTCTGTATGAGCTCTAATTTATCTGATGGTATACCTAGACACAGTGGGAAGAATTAAAATGTTGCCTGACTGTTGCTGCAACGTGATCTCTCGGAATCACAATAGCAAACCTGTCCGTGATGCATTACGTGTCTTTTATAACGTCAGCCACTGTACTTTGCTGGGCATTTGCATAACGGTCTCGCTCAGAGTAAACGATTCCGTGGCGAAACTCGCCCATCTTCTTTGGATATTCCCTATTTTTTTCTATTAATCTACATCTACATCTACATCTATACTCCGCGAGCCACCTTACGGTGTGTGGCGGAGGGTACTTATTGTACCACTATCTGATCCCCCCTTCCCTGTTCCATTCACGAATTGTGCGTGGGAAGAACGACTGCTTGTAAGTCTCCGTATTTGCTCTAATTTCTCGGATCTTTTCGTTGTGATCATTACGCGAGATATATGTGGGCGGTAGTAATATGTTGCCCATCTCTTCCCGGAATGTGCTCTCTCGTAATTTCGATAATAAACCTCTCCGTATTGCGTAACGCCTTTCTTGAAGTGTCCGCCACTGGAGCTTGTTCAGCATCTCCGTAACGCTCTCGCGCTGACTAAATGTCCCCATGACGAATCGCGCTGCTTTTCGCTGGATCATGTCTATCTATTCTATTAATCCAACCTGGTAAGGGTCCCATACTGATGAGCAATACTCAAGAATCGGACGAACAAGCGTTTTGTAAGCTACTTCTTTCGTCGATGAGTCACATTTTCTTAGAATTCTTCCTATGAATCTCAACCTGGCGCCTGCTTTTCCCACTATTTGTTTTATGTGATCATTCCACTTCAGATCGCTCCGGATAGTAACTCCTAAGTATTTTACGGTCGTTACCGCTTCCAATGATTTACCACCTATGGCATAATCGTACTGGAATGGATTTCTGCCCCTATGTATGCGCATTATATTACATTTATCTACGTTTAGGGAAAGCTGCCAGCTGTCGCACCATTCATTAATCCTCTGCAGGTCTTCCTGGAGTACGTACGAGTCTTCTGATGTTGCTACTTTCTTGTAGACAACCGTGTCATCTGAAAATAGCCTCACGGAGCTACCGATGTTGTCAACTAAGTCATTTATGTATATTGTAAACAATAAAGGTCCTATCACGCTTCCTTGCGGTACTCCCGAAATTACCTCTACCTCTACATCTGCAGATTTTGATCCAGCTTGGTTTGGGACTCAGACTGATAAACAATACTCAAGAATCGGCCCAACAAATGCTTTATCAGGCATTCCTTTTGTGGATAAGTTACGCTGCCAGAAAAGATAAGAAAAGGACCTGGAAGACATGGTCAAATGTCAAAAACACTTCGTACACATACACGCTACCTACAGGTATGCAAATGTCTGGAGATGCAATTTTTTGTGACAGTTAAAACGGCCACCAGACTGCATTGGCGTTATCCGTGTGTACTGTTGTTACCGGACCTGGTAGGGTATATAAGGGGCGTGAATAGCGTCAGATGTTGAGTGGTTACTTTGAAGGACAAGGGGATGCCGTGTATGTGTGTAGCGTTATCAGCACCTAGCGGACTTGAAAGGGGCCTCATTGTGGGTCTCCGTTCTCCTGGCTGGTCGAATCGTGCAATATAATTTTATGGAGCACTGTGGGATGTGATAGTGGCCTGATATTAGATCGCATGGGAATATGAGGGCTGACATTCTTGTCATCAGGATACCAGTCAAACATGTCATGCCACCAGAAGGGAAGATCGCTGTATCGTGCACCAAGCACAGTGCAACCCCTTCACATCTCCATTTATCATAGGAGAACGAGTAATCCACAGGGTACCGTTAACAACACACCATAAGAGACTGATTTTGGAGTGGTATCAAGACTAGGAAGCATGAACTATGGGTTAAAGGAGTCACACTATGCTCAGTGATGAATCACTGTTCTGCGCTACCCCAGACGACATGCTTCGCTTTTGTAACCTTCCTGGCCTAAACCTAAGGTAACTCAATGCCCCCTACCCCCAGACAAATAGTACACTACTGGCCATTAAAAGTGCTACACCACGAAGATAACGTGCTACAGACGCGAAATTTAACGGACCGGAAGAAGATGCTGTGATATGCAAATGATTAGCTTTTCAGAGCATTCACATAAGATTGGAGCCGGTGGCGACACCTACAACGTGCTGACATGAGGAAAGATCCCAATCGATTTCTCAAACAGCAGTTGACCGGCGTTGCCTGGTGAAACGTTGTTGTGATGCCTCGTGTAAGGAGGAGAAATGCGTACCATCACGTTTCCGACTTTGATAAAGATCGAATTTAGCCTATCGCGATTGCGGTTTATCGTATCGCGACATTGCTGCTCGCGTTGGTCGAGATACAATGACTGTTAGCAGAATATGGAATCGGTGGGTTCACGAGGGTAATACGGAATGCCGTGCTGGATCCCAACGGCCTCGTATCACTAGCAGTCGAGATGATAGGCATCTTATCCGCATGGCTGTAACGGATTGTGCAGCCACGTCTAGATACCTGAGTCAACAGATGGGGACGTTTGCAAGACAACAACCATCTGCACGAACAGTTCGACAACGTTTGCAGCAGCATGGACTATCATCTCGGAGACCATGGCTGCGGTTACCCTTGACACTGCATCACAGACAGGAGCGCCTGCGATGGTGTACTCAGCGACGAACCTGGGTGCACGAATGGCAAAACGTCATTTTTTTCGGATGAATCCCGGTTCTGTTTACATCATCATGATAGTCGCATCCGTGTTTGGCAACATCGTCGCGAACGCACATTGGAAGCGTGTATTCGTCATCGCTATACTGGCGTACCACCCGGCGTGATGGTATGGGGTGCCATTGGTTGCACGTCTCGGTCACCTCTTGTTCGCATTGACGGCACTTTGAACAGTGGATGTTACATTTCAGATGTGTTACGATCCGTGGCTCTACCCTTTATTCGATCCCTGCGAAACCCTACATTCCAGCAGGATAATGCACGACCGCATGTTCCAGGTCGTACACGGGCCTTTCTGGATACAGAAAATGTTCAACTGCTGCCCTGGCCAGTGCATTCTCCTGATCTCTCACCAATCGAAAACGTCTGGTCAATGGTGGCCGAGCAACTAGCTCGTCACAATACGCCAGTCACACTACTCTCGATATACTGTGGTATCGTTTGAAGCTGCATGGGCAGCTGTACCTGTACACGCCATCCGAGCTCTGTTTGACTCAATTCCCAGGCGTATCAAGGCCGTTATTACGGCCAGAGGTGGTTGTTCTGGGTACTGATTTCTCAGGATCTGTACACCAAAATTGCGTGAAAGTGTAATCACAAGTCAGTTCTAGTACAATATATTTGTCCAATGAATACCCGTTTATCATCTGCATTTCTTCTTGGTGTAGCAATTTTAATGGCCAGTAGTGTATGTGTGAGGGTGTGTTTGTGTGTATGTGTACACCATCCCCTGCCGCAGTACCCCTGCCAATTTGTGTCTCCACAGCAGCTAGTCGTGTGCTGTTATCTGTGCTGTAATCGCGTTTCCAGCCGTCTGCCACCTGCCACCTCCACCTGCACCCCTCACTCTTCCACGAGCCGCTAGACGCTTCCGCCGACCCTCTCCGTGCCTCCCACGCCTCGCCATCCCTCACTACACCGTTCCCCACACCCTCACCTCACTCCCGTACACTTACCGTGGACCAGGAAAGAGCTGGTAGTCGACTGAGCACAATGTAGGGAGTCAGGCATGTGCATGTGAGTGAGTGTGTGTATTATTTTCCTACAAATTGGAAAAAGGAAATTATTCCGAGAATTATCGAATCTCTGTACCTTTCTCTGAGTCATCTCTTCTATTTCTGAATGATTTGTAATTCTCAAACAGAATTTCCCACACATTATTATACTTCCTAGTGGCTCACTTCCATCCAAACCTGTGTCGTCTGTCCTTCGTTACTGTCTCCCTTATTCATCTCCTCTCTATTGTCCGTTCGTTTTTTCCTATTATATTTCTTCCCTCTTGCCTTTGTGACACACTCATCAACGGCCGCGACACTCGTGGTCTGACGTGAATTATGTTGCACCTTATAATATCGACCGCGACCGTTACGACAGCCGCTCACGCAACTCCACATATCATGCGACTCCCGATAACCGCATAAAACACTTCTAGTAACCCAAAATTCTACCTCCCTCACAGATCGCTCCCGATTTTCCGGTCCTTGTTTCCTTTTTATCTTGTATGCGTGACGATAAATCATGCGCGATCGAATTTATTGTGATTAGGTATACCCCCTCACAATACTAACTCCTGGTCCCAATACAATTCCTTTGATTCCTTACACCCATCAACGTTATTCAACTCCCCCTGCAACCACATGACACCTTTATTCGCCATTTCCAATGCCAACTTCTTTCCCAGTGGTATCAGCCCCCACCCCTTCCCCACCCTCCTCTTAATAGACTCCTGCTCTAATTGTCTGCACAAAATAAGAAGTTTCCCTATTTTTAATCATAACCTTGTACTATATTCTGTGCCATAAAGCTAAGCCATGGAATTCTTTCTCCTCCCCCCCTCCCCCCCAATGTCATAAGCAAAAAAAAATCCCTATTTCTGGATCTCACTACTTCTCTGGCAATGACATTCACCTTTGCAGATGACACCAGTCCTTTCCCTCACAAACCTGATTCTACAAAACACTTCCCCCTGGCACAGGCATCCCTGAACCACCTCCATTTCCTCTACAAAATGCTCTTACTATGAAATCCCCCCTACCTACACCTCATCACCCAAAATGATATCCTGACACTCCAACACCTTGAAAAACATTTCAGGCACCACCTCCACAACCTGTCCAGCCTGCTGACATCCTCCTCTTCCTTGGAGTACCACTATCCAACCCCCATCCTACGTGATTTGTGTTCCTACATCACATAGCACCCTGACCTTGCCTAGCTGACCATTTCAACCTACCACATTCTCCAAAACCCCTACCAACACTCCACGAAACCCAGAGCAAAAGCAATTACGGAGCACTGTTGTTAACCGCTCCACTAAAACCATCAGCCCCACAGAAGTGTCAGTCCCATCCAAAGGCCTCACATTCAGCCCTACTCCCAGGTTTAACTATGTTGGACTTGCAAAAGACCTACACTCCTTCTCCCACTCCCTTCTATGCCACCAACATCTCCAACCAAAGCCAGTCGAATGCCAACATTGACCCCTGCGTGTCCCATTTCATAACAACATCCAAACATGGTGCTCCCGTATTCCCACCTAACCATCCCATGGTCATCTTCAAGGAATTCCTTACTTTCAATATGGCCTCACCATTCTTTTACAGCTCTCTCCCTAAGAAAGGATTGCCCTACAGAACCTAAAAATGGATCCTGACCAGATCATCCTTCTGGCAGGCAAAGGTTACATCATTGTTGTGATGAATGAAAGTGACTACCTGGTGGAGGGCCTCTACCAGATGCCTGACACCTCCACTAACATGTTCTGCCAAAGTGATCACATTCCAAAAGTCCAACACAACCTCCATTCCCTGCTAAATCCCTTAGGTGATTCCCAGAACCTCTCTCCTGAATATATCTTCCTACTCATCTCAACAGCAGCCCACACACCTACCTTCTACATATTTCCCATAATCCACAAACCTAACAGTCCTAGGCACCCCATTATGGGTGGTTACAGCGCCCCACCAAAAGAAAATCAGCCATTGTTGATCAACATTTCCAACCATTGCCCAAAACCTAGCCTCCCACATTAAACATACCAACCTGCACTGGCTCTCCACCATCCTCACAATCTTGGCTCCCAGATCCCTACTTGTCACTATTGATGCAACCTCCCTATACAGCAACATCGCTCATGCCCATGGCCTTGCTGTGATTGAAGACTATCTCTCCGAGTGTCCTACAGATTCCAAACCAGCACTTCATTCCTTGTACACCTAACCAACTACATCCTAACTCATAACTACTTCACCTTTGAATGGTATATAAACAAATTTGTGGCGCAGCCATGGACACCTGCATAGCACCCTCATACGCCAACCTCTTCATGGGCCACCTATACGAAACATTCCTAGCTCCAAAAACCCTAAGCCCCTGGACTGGTTCATGTTTATTGATGATATCTTTGTAATCTGGACCCGAGTCCAGGATACTTTATCTTCATTAATCCTCAACTTCAACACCTTCCTAGATGTTGATCCCATCCTCTCAGGCCACATAAAACACACCAATTACCAACAGTACCTGCACTGTGAAATCACACCAAAAGATCCCTCCCACACAGCTTGGCCACACATAGTAGACACATCTGCATTGATGAGAACTCCCACACCCAGTCTGCTGAATGCCTCACAAAGGTCTTCATAGACAGGCAATACCCCCTCCCCCCAGGTCTAATTCACAAACAGATCTCCCGTGTCATATCCTCATACACACCTGATCCTCACATCCATCCCAAGAACCAACCACAAAGAAGCGCTCCCCTTGTCACCCAATACCACCCCAGACTGGATTTTCTGAACCACATCCTTCATCAGGGTTGTCCACCTTCATGCCCTGAAATGATGGAAATCCTACTGGAGATATTTCCAACCCTTCCCAAAATGGTGTTCTGCCGCCTACCCAACCTCCACAACATCCTAGCCTATTCCTATACCACTCCCTCCCCCAGTTCCTTGCCATAGGGCTGATACCCCTGAGGAAGATGCATTTGCAAGGCCTGCCCAATACACTGACCCAGCATGATCCACTCTGGTCCTGTGAGAGGCTTATCCTACTCCATCAGAGGCAGGCCACCTGTGAAAGCAGAGCTACAACCACTGCACAGCATTTTATGTTGCTATCACAGCCGACGAGATCTCAACTAGAATGAATAGCCACCGCCAAACTGTTACCAAACACAATGAGGACCACCCAATGGCACAACATGTAGCAGAGCACAACATGTGAGATTTCAATAGCTGCTTCACAATCTGTGCAATCTGGATCGCTCCCACTGCCATCAGCTTTTCTTAGTTGCACAGATGGGAGCTATTCTTACAGCACATTGTTTGCTCCTGTAACCTTCCTGGACCACATCAAAGGTAACTCACTCCCTCCCCCAATCCTTCACCCAATAGTGTGTGTGTGTGTGTGTGTGTGTGTGTGTGTGTGTGTGTGCGCGTACACCATCTCGTGCCCCGAGGAGTACCCAGGCCCAATTAGTGTTCCTACATCACATAGTTGTGTGCTGTTATCTCATTCCCTAGTCTGTGAAATCATTTGTGCAGCCGTCTGCCGTCTGGTCCCTGCACCTGTACTCCTAACTAGTCCAGAGATGGCTCCTCACTCTCCCACGAGCCACTAGGCACTTTCCACCAACCCTCTCCCTGCGTTCCACTTCACTCCATCCTCATCCCACCCGACCTCATACCCCATCTCACTTCAGTACACTCACTATGGGCCAGATATGAGCTGACAGTCGACTGAGCACAGGCGTATGCATTTGAGTGTGTGTGTGTGCCTTGTTTTCTTACAGTTTTTGAAAAAGAAGTGTATTGCGAAAGCCATCGAGTGGCAGTATCTTTTGTTTGTGTACCTGTCGTCTATACAGCACTTCTGCCTTTGAGTGAGTCGACTCCATCTGCATTACACTACACTACACACACACTCATGACATTACCTACACTTAACATGCTATTCTCATACTTCGCGAAGGAATGGTGCCTTTGGCGCGAAAGACAAGGAAAACGATTCTAATTAGGTGGCTGAACCTTCCTTTTGCGGGTTCCCAGTCATTCGCACCGCACGAATTTACGACTTCGGTTTTTAGCAAGCACATCGGGATTTTCAGGATCTAACGCGCCTGTTGTCAGAATTTGGCACGAGACACCTCAGGAGTCGTCCAAGAACTCTGTTAATCAGTGCCAAAGCGAATAAGTGCTTGCATAAGGGCCAGAGGGGGATCTACGAGTTATTGGTTTGCTCAATTTGTTCTCTATGTCTTGGATAAAACAACCACTTTTTCGAGATTGTAGTTATTTGTTTGTCTGTACATGTATAACACATTAACCGATTTCTGTCCAGATCGGCTAATTCTTCCGTGATGCGTCTCTTTTTTTATTGTTTTAGACCTTTTTCATGGCTTGTGCGTAAAGAGATTACAGTCCCACAGGTTAGCAGGTTTTTTAGTTATTACCTCGAAACTTGCATATAAAAGTCTTACAGCTTTCTGCCTAAACATTGTGTTTCACGTTATTTAATCTTAAAATCAGGGAATCCTCGTCTGGAAACCCTGGGCGAGTGACTCACTTGTCGCCGCGCAGCACGTCGACGGGCTGGTCTATGAGGTTGTCGGCCAGGTCGACGAGCAGCAGCGGCGGCCCGGCCGCGTGCAGCGTGAGCCGCAGGGTGGCGGTCAGCTGGTTGCGGTGCAGCAGCAGGCGGCGCAGCGCGGGCGGCAGCGGCGGCGGCAGCTGCTCCAGGCCGTTCCGCGACAGGTCCAGCACCTGCAGGCCGGCGGGCAGCGACAGCTGCTCCGGCAGCGCCCTCAGCCCGCAGCCAGCCAGGCTCAGCTCGCGCAGCGCCGCCAGCGAGCCTGCCGACAAACACGCCGTTCCGCACCTGCATCACGGAAGGCGGGTGAAGCCGGACCAACCGGTCTTCCGTTACACTGCTTTTTTCTTTTTTTTCAACTGCAGCGTAACCGGTCTGTCAAAACAGCTCAAAATTACCGGTGTCTCCACTAACAGATTAATGGTCTTTTTATTCCTATTATTACCTTAATAAACGTAGAAATCGAATAGAGATTGAAAAATTACTGCGACCTCGGTCTCCAGATACGGAGATTCAAAATATTAAATTAAGTAGGAAATAAAAGAAAACTTAGTGCTGTGGTGCCCACGGGCGCCAGCCGCAACACACACGACAGCTGTAACAAGCGAGTCACGGAAGCAACGTTCACACGGTCCATAGCAGTCACGCCTCCAGATAGGTCAGGTTCACTATGTGATCAAAAGTAACCGGACACCCCAAAAACATACGTTTTTCATATTGCGCATTGTGCTGCCTCCTGTTAACGTCTGCCACAAACGGCCCCTGCCCGGCAGACTACACTCGAGACACCCCTGTGTAACATATAACATACACAAGCACTTGCAGGCGCAAACAAGAGGAAAACAATTCTTCAAAACAACAGAACTTGCTAGAGACTAATGCGAACCTTTTTCTGCAGAGGTCGCCTCGCAGATACAGGGAAAGTTGGAGTACTCCGCCGGCCTCCGCCGACTTTATAAGGCCAGCGCAGCAGCAGTACAGCCAGTTACTCGCCGAGCTAGGACCAGCTACGACGGACCTCACCGAAGCTCTACAAGTTATTTGTTTTGTGTGTATATAGTGATGGTTCGAGAAGTGTAGTTCAGTTTCAATAAACGACATTATACTGAGTGTTCTACAATACTGAGTGTTCTTCACCTCCTATTGCCAGATACTCCACATCAGCGACCTCAGTAGTCATTAGACATCGTAAGGGAGCAGAATGGGGCGCTCCGAGGAACTCACGGACTTCGAACGTGATCAGGTGAGCGGGTGTCACTTGTGTCACATGTCTGTAGGCGCGATTTCCACACTCCTAAACATCCCTAGGTCCACTGTTTTCGATGTAATAGTGAAGTGGAAACGTAAAAGGACACGTACGGCACAAAAATGCACAGGCTGTCCTCGCCTGTTGACTGACAGAGGCCGGCGACCGTTGAAGAAGCTCGTAATGTGCAATAGGCAGACATCTATCCCGACCATCACACAGGAATTCCAAACTGTATCAGGATCCACTGCATGTACTATGACAGTTAGGCGAGAGGTGAGAAAACTAGGATTTCATGGCCGAGCGGCTGCTCATAAGCCACACATCACGCTGATAAATGTCAAACGACGCCTCGCTTGGTGTAAGGAGCGTAAACATTGGACGTCTGAATAGTGTAAAAACGTTGTATGGAGCGACGAATCACGGTACACAGTGTGGCGATCCGAAACGATTTTTCAGAAATGTGTGCAGCATAGAATAAAAAAACGGTTCCACCCATTAACTTCTACTTCTTTATGGAGCTTATACCTGTAATACGAGGGTTGAAACTTAAATATTGGCAACTACTTATTCACAACGGATACAAAAGATTTACATGTTTGCACCTGTCACTGTCTTTCAAAGTAGTCACCAGCTTTGTGCAGAACCCATTGCCAGTGTTGTGGAAGGCGTAGTATACCGTTAGCAGAGGCTGTTCTGTTGATGGTGCGAATTGAGCAGTCTACTGCCTGTCGAATCTCTGGAACAGTTCTGAAGCGAATGTCACAAAGTGGTTCCTTCATCTTCGGAATCAAATCAAAGTCCTTGTCAAGGATTTAAATTCCGGGAGTGTGGTGGACGGTACAGTACTTCCCAGTCCCATCGGCTGAACAGAGCAGCCACAGCTTGCGCTGTATGCGCCCATGCATTGTCGTGCAAAATGATGGGTGTGTTGCGCAGAAAGTGTCGCCGGTTCTTTCGCAAAGCTGGTCGCAGGTGATCCTCCAAAAACGAACAGTAATACTGTGCACTGACGGTCTGCCGTGGAGGAAAAAAAAAATGGCTCAAATGGCTCTGAGCACTATGGGACTTAACATCTGTGGTCATCAGTCCCCTAGAACTTAGAACTACTTAAACCGAACTAACCTAAGGACATCACACACATCCATGGCCGAAGCAGGATTAGAACCTGCGACCGTAGCGGTCACGCGGTTCCAGACTGAAGCGCCCAGAACCGCACGGCCACACCAGTCGGCGCCGTGGAGGAACGTAATGCGTTAGGATAAGAGCATCACAGTCGTACACGAGAATCACGAAAACTTTCAACATATTGGGGCTCTGACGCACATTCGACTTTCAAGGCGACCCATAATGACGCCATTCGTTGGCCTGGTGCTTCAGTTTTGGCTTCGTGGCATTCACTTCAGAACTGTTCCAGAGATTCGACAGGCAGTAGACAGCTGCATGCATCATGAACGGAACAGGCTCTGCTAACGGTATACTACGCCTTCCACATCACTGACAACGGGTTCTACACAACGCTGGTGACTACTTTGAAGAACAGTAACAGGTGCAAACATGTTACTCTTTTGTATCGGTTGTGAATAAATAGTTGCCACTATTTAAGTACCAACCCTCGTATATGAAATCTGTTAATTTTAACTGTTTTTTGTAAAGCCATAAAAAGTGAAAAAATCTCCAGAATCGAAATCAAAGTTCGAGTTAGCACCATATCGTTAAATTTAAGGCTATCTCATTGTGGTTAGTTACAATCTCCCATAAATGTAATGTAGCATCGAACGACTTTATCCATTTTAGATTTCAGATAACTTCTTAGGAGCTACACTGCACGTAGTCTGCGTATTTCAAACTCGCAGGGCCCTGATGAAACTGCAATTACGTGCACCATTTTTACCTGGAAATCTAAAATAAAGTTCAGAGTATGAGAAATCATAATCCACAAACAGATCCTTGGTACGTCTTTTCACTGCCTCAAAAAAATTTCCATACTTTGCCTATTTTTCGCTCATTTGAACGAGAAACTGGCCTTTAGTCCTCGTCGACGTGCCATTGGTGACGCCAGCGGAATGTCGAGAAATATGATTCTGCGTTGGAAAAGAGCTTTCTTCGAGTGTTAGTCATCTGATGGTTTACTTCTTGCTCCAGGGAGTTAGGTGGAGTCAAATCCACAAAACTGTATTTTGTTTGGAACTGCAGAAGAGGCTGAGTTAAATCGTAATTATAAATCGCAACGGACAGTTATTTGGTCGCCGGAAGGTTTACAAAGAAGCTGTTGTATTGCCACTCGGACTTTCTTTCAATTACGAAAAAATAGAAAGATTTTGCACTTGGCCCATCCACCTTTCGATACTTTTCTCAAAGAGCGGTAAGAACTTGACTACTACTGATTCTCGTTGTTTGAAAATCAGCCCAAAAATCATGTTCTAATAAGAGATCACACTACCATTTGGACACTACGAACAGTCAATGATGAAGGGTGAAAACTGCGGTTCAAGAACGCTATTTTGCGTGTTGTCTGTTTTAATGGGCTACAAGCAGGTAAAGGCGAGTTATGTAGAAACGCTGTATTTAGTCTGTTAAAGAATATGGAGCATTATGCCTCATTAATACCGCAATTCGTAAAACACTTCTATCCTAGAGATTGTACCAATTTTGTAATAGACTGACGTCCGACGTCGACAGTGAGAAATTACCATATAGACTACACTGGACAAGTGTTGCACACTGCAGATACACACGTACAATCTAATACGGCACATAATATGGTACGAGGTACACCATTGTCCCAGCAGTGCTATACCCTTTTATGCCATGTGTTCGTTGCCAGTTTCTGTCTGCATTTTTATCGAAATATTATTGATCTCTTCCTCCCTTCTCTGTACTGACGCAATATTTCAAGACAAAGCATATTTTCAGAACAAACATAACTAGTTCTTTAAAAAAGGTTTATTCAAAAAGAAAAAATTACGAATTAAAATTCCGATATCAGTTTAAGTCTGTCAGTTTTTCCCATCCCTAACCTGAATTCAACGCCGCGAGTTCACAGCCCCGACACAGCTCGTGCCAGCTACCTCGCAACCCGTCATTACATGCCGGGGTGCTCGTCCTTACCAGTATCCAGAAAAAAACTACTGATACTTGTTTTATGGCCGTAAGGCCGTGGTCCAAGGCATAAATCTCTGCCCAAACTTTCGTCTTCCATTGCTAGAGACGTTAGCTCACCAATCCGAACTGTTTAAATGTATCGACGCAACGGTCGGTCCGTGACGTCATCAGATTGTTGTCTAAGATTGCGGAGTCGCGCCGCCAAATGTTATGGAACGTGTACTGGGTAAGAGTTAGAGCCGTTTGGTTTACTGAGCACTATTGCCCACGATTAGACTAATTTAAATCCTTTTTCTTCAAATTTTCTATTAAAATTCTTGTCGAGCTTATGAATTTCTATGGCTTCTCTGTACATCTAGCGTGATAATTATTAGATTTTATTAAAACGACAGTGTTAGAGATAGGAATTTGGTGGTTCAGGTACGTGTTAACTTTCTGAAGTTTCCATGTACACTTTGGCGCAAGAGTAAGGGATTTTAGTTATTATGTATCACTGTTTGCTATGAATCCTCTTAGGAACATCGCAGATCTCTTTAAACATTTCCTTTCCTTTCAGTGGGACAAATAATTCTACGAGCAAACCGATGGTGTGGCTGTGTGGAACCCACTAAGTACAGTTGTAGCGAATTTTTATACAAAACATATGAGGAAGCAACCCTTCAAACGGTGAAGAAAAACCCTCATGTTGGTTTCGGTACGAGGATAGCACATTCATTATATGGCCTAATGGAGGAAAATAACGCTCTGAATTTTTTGAATTTTGTGAATAATATTAAGTTCACTATGGAAACAGAGAAATATGAAATTTTAGTATTGAATGTAAATGTACTTAGAGAGCCTTACGGAACTGCAGGGCATAAAGTGTAGAGAAAGCCCACTCACACGGATAGATGCTTGCACAGAAATTCCAATCATCATCCCAGGCAGAAAAGAGGAGCGATTAGATTGTTGATGGATCGCGTAAAAGGAATATGTGGACCACAGTGCTTGGAAGATGAGCTCGATCATTTAAGGCCAAAAATTATGCCTTGAACCACGGCCAAATGACTATAAATCGAATATCAGCAATATCGCAAATGCCGTTTGTGAATACCTGCATTGTGTGAGCATCCACAACTGTTTCAGGGCAAAAAGAATATGTATTGTGGTAATGCGTCTGTCGTAATTCATTAATAAGACTTCCACTCTTAACACAGACATTTCCAGCCTACACAATGAGCTACTTTTCCAGGATACAGGCAGAGCAGTATTAATATTTACACTTTCTCGTTTTGGAAATTCTCCTTGAATAAAACATCTCTAACGTAGCACTCTTTTGCAATCGCAGATTACAATCAGAAAATGAGAGGTCGAAGTTTTAATATGCACATAAAACATATTTGTTAAATGAAAATCCGTATTTGTATATATTTAAGTAGTGTTCTAAATTTTAATGTTACCTATACATGTGAGAACAATGAACTCATAAACTATCAAAATTCATTATAGTTTTACATTACATGATTACTGAAAGTGATTGGTAATTGAATTATTCTGCTGAAATAAAACGGCTGTTTCACGTGTTTGAAGAGCTTGCATTATGCGGCTAGGCTTAAGAAACGTGCTTACTGTGCGAGTGACGGTACTGGAATCAAATGTGTAACTACAAAGCAAATATGAAAGTGCAATCAGGTTCTCTCTATTGTTGAAAGACATATACAATCAAGATTGTAAAAATCACCAAGAAGAATTTTGTAGAAGAAAAACATTGTATTGTTGACAGTCCTAATGATCAGTAACTATGAAACAATGATAGAAAGATAAAAACTTAGTAGTGAACTGAGCACAGAACAGTTAGTCGACGTGCCGGTCTGCGACTACTGCAGATCTAAAGATGTTCTAAAACAGAACGAAACAAGTTGTCATTATAAACATGAATATGACAATAGACTGAAATAAAAATGGCAATAAAAATTACGTTATTTTTCTTGTCTGTATGAGGACCACAAATACTCACAGTCCACAACTTTTGCGGTCGAAGGATGTGAGAATCACTACATTCATTTACATTTGATCCACCGTTTACTGGCGTTTGATCGATGTACACAACTACGAAGAATCGTAGCAGGAAGAGTGCAGACGTCTACATCTGACTGAAGGAATCAAGGAAGAAGAATTTTAAGCATCTCGTTTACACGAGTGCCACAGTGGTTTTTTATAATCTAGGATAACTACAGGTAACAAATTAACAGTGCATTGACTATACTAAGAAAGAAACTTCAGAAGAAAAACTAACTTCATGAATTTGAATTTTTCGTATGCTAATATTGCAACACGTTTATTTAATTAACTTTGGTAACTTCAAGATGTTACAAACTCAATATTATAAACTTCAGTATGCAAACATTCTCGGATTCACTTACACCAATCGGTTTAATTTAACAATAAGTATATCCCCAAGCCAGCATCACCAAATCATTTGTTGTTACTGGAAAAGTCTATATTGTATCATATTGAATCACATTTAAACTCCTAGATGCGGCAAAGGTTATTGGGATTCTTCACTTCGTACATAATTGGCTTAATGAACTCATTCATGTATCAGACCCAGTCGTAAAAAGTCTTGCGCTAAACTATGCGTGTAAAGGTTTATGACATTTAGTCCGTATCGTCTCAGATTGATCAAAATATGTCAAACATGAAAGTAGGTGTCGCAGTGTTAACATGTGAAGGGTCTACGATATTTAGATTCCATCCACAGTTTTCGCGGGATTTCCCTTGGTTGTAAGACATATCATAGTCAACCCTTTCAGAAAATACCGACCCCTCTGCCCCACTACGATCCCAGGTGGATATATTTTTTTAAAGGACCCAAATCTGCTACATCTGAAACACCATCTCTACCCTTCGGAGGAGAGGATGAAACTTACTATTATAATAAAATGAATGCTGTGTATCACACTTTCACTTTTCATTCCCTTAGTTTTATTAGTCATTATTTTGTAAATAAGTTGAACTGAATCTGATACTTTATCCAACGTCATTCAATGAGATCTGCAGAAAAATGTGATTCACATTTACGGTACTATACGGAAATAAACAGAATGAAAAACCTTCCTGAAATGAAGCGTGTCAAAATATTTGCTTCACGTCTATCCGTGGCTTGTTTGATACTGCCAGCTACTATGATTAGTGCAAATTTCTGTGCTATCGTGTTCTCAGAAGCCTAATTCATATTTATTGTGGATAAGGCAATGGATGAAAACATATTCTAATGTTTTACACACTGTTGGTAATTTCCTGACTGGCAGTTTGTTTCACGATGAGTTTGGGTTGTTATTCTTGGGTACTGGTCGAACTGAGGTGAATTTCTACCTAGCAGGATGCGTACCGCTAATGAAAGGGAAATCGACGAGTCCATAAGACCTATAATAATAACTTCAGTTATGTTACTATCATGGATAAACTGTTCAACGCCTACCGCCGCAGAAAGATCCTCATGATGGCTTTCTGTATTGTGGATGTGAAAACATATTTGAAGCAAAACTCATCTGTTCCGGTAGTACAGTGTTATGGCTGATACAACTCGAGGGCTGACTCGATCGAGAACTCGTTTAATTCGCCTGCAAGCGTTTCAGAAACAGAATCACACATTCCTCTGTCAAACTGAGTATTTTTTTTTTTTGCACTGTTGTTCGATTAGGCTCGCTGTATACAACAGAATCTCACTCTGGTGTTGCGTATGTTTACTTCCCTTTGTTCCTCATATTTCTGTACACTTCATTATGCTGTCAGATCAGCCATTCAGCAGAGGCCAACGAAGCATTCCAACGGCGACATTGGCTTCGTCACATGTGGAGAACGTGCCTTTGGCGTCATGTTGCCGTTAAAAAATCGCCTTCTCTGGCTGGGCACGTATCTTGTACTTTTAAGAAATCCACGCTGGTCGTAATAACTCAGACTTGTACCACTCGATGACCCCGTATGTCACCCAGCGTATCAGTACAACCATACTAAGCGTTGGTGCCTAGTATTAACACTTTCACTTTCATGTCTTACTGTCCAGCCGGGAGCTGTGGTTGCTTGTTCTACGGTCCCATGCCTTTGTTTGACGTGGGTGTGATCCTCAATGACTGACTGGACGATCTCCACATACACTCCTGGAAATTGAAATAAGAACACCGTGAATTCATTGTACCAGGAAGGGGAAACTTTATTGACACATTCCTGGGGTCAGATACATCACATGATCACACTGACAGAACCACAGGCACATAGACACAGGCAACAGAGCATGCACAATGTCGGCACTAGTACAGTGTATATCCACCTTTCGCAGCAATGCAGGCTGCTATTCTCCCATGGAGACGATCGTAGAGATGCTGGATGTAGTCCTGTGGAACGGCTTGCCATGCCATTTCCACCTGGCGCCTCAGTTGGACCAGCGTTCGTGCTGGACGTGCAGACCGCGTGAGACGACGCTTCATCCAGTCCCAAACATGCTCAATGGGGGACAGATCCGGAGATCTTGCTGGCCAGGGTAGTTGACTTACACCTTCTAGAGCACGTTGGGTGGCACGGGATACATGCGGACGTGCACTGTCCTGTTGGAACAGCAAGTTCCCTTGCCGGTCTAGGAATGGTAGAACGATGGGTTCGATGACGGTTTGGATGTACCGTGCACTATTCAGTGTCCCCTCGACGATCACCAGTGGTGTACGCCCAGTGTAGGAGATCGCTCCCCACACCATGATGCCGGGTGTTGGCCCTGTGTGCCTCGGTCGTATGCAGTCCTGATTGTGGCGCTCACCTGCACGGCGCCAAACACGCATACGACCATCATTGGCACCAAGGCAGAATCGACTCTCATCGCTGAAGACGACACGTCTCCATTCGTCCCTCCATTCACGCCTGTCGCGACACCACTGGAGGCGGGCTGCACGATGTTGGGGCGTGAGCGGAAGACGGCCTAACGGTGTGCGGGACCGTAGCCCAGCTTCATGGAGACGGTTGCGAATGGTCCTCGCCGATACCCCAGGAGCAACAGTGTCCCTAATTTGCTGGGAAGTGGCGGTGCGGTCCCCTACGGCACTGCGTAGGATCCTACGGTCTTGGCGTGCATCCGTGCGTCGCTGCGGTCCGGTCCCAGGTCGACGGGCACGTGCACCTTCCGCCGACCACTGGCGACAACATCGATGTACTGTGGAGACCTCACGCCCCACGTGTTGAGCAATTCGGCGGTACGTCCACCCGGCCTCCCGCATGCCCACTATGCGCCCTCGCTCAAAATCCGTCAACTGCACATACGGTTCACGTCCACGCTGTCGCGGCATGCTACCAGTGTTAAAGACTGCGATGGAGCTCCGTATGCCACGGCAAACAGGCTGACACTGACGGCGGCGGTGCACAAATGCTGCGCAGCTAGCGCCATTCGACGGCCAACACCGCGGTTCCTGGTGTGTCCGCTGTGCCGTGCGTGTGATCATTGCTTGTACAGCCCTCTCGCAGTGTCCGGAGCAAGTATGGTGGGTCTGACACACCGGTGTCAATGTGTTCTTTTTTCCATTTCCAGGAGTGTATTTATGCTTTCATATCTGTTTGGTGGCACCTAAAGATGAAGCTTTGTGCTTCAAAACTGGTCGCGAAATAAATTTCGAAAATTACTAGCAACTGAGGCGAATTCTTATTCTACAAATATATTCCTCAGTTGTGGATGTTCGCCTCATCAAATGTTTTGTACTTTCACATTAGGTCACAAACCAAATTAAGATCATTTACGGTACACGAAATTAAACAACGCTCTCTACGAAACATAATACAACGCCGGTTCATGACTCCATTATCTGACCCCATCGTGAAAATTCCCTTCTTCTTGGAAGAAGCTCTAGCAACGCTGTATAGTGCCATCGTACACGCAGATATCTGCTCCGATCCGTGGACGACCAAGAAGCTCCTGTTCCTTAAATCTAACAAATCTCGCAGTGAAACCTCATACCACCGAACTATGCCTTATTTTCGTCTGAAGAAACGAGCTTTAAGCAGTTCCAACCCAGTACATTCAAAGATTCAGAAACTCACCTATGCCTTCTTAACATGCAAGCAGTGCAGTTTCTGTGCGAAAAACTCCTCAGACTATCAGCTCCCAAACTGATCAAAATTCTGTCCCTACCGAGGCTGAATTCCGGTGTCATTCCTTAACTACAAACATGTTACCTTCCAATCAATGAAGTTCGTCTAATAGCTTCCTTTCTGAAACATCGGCCATCAACCATACGCAGTTCTGCTTCCTGCGGCAACAGCTGACACAAGAATGCTACCACATTATCTTGTCAGACGAGTCCCGGTTGGTTCCACGTCCACGATAGAAGTACCTGCTTTTGGAGGCTCCGAGGATGATCAATACCGCCAATATGCATCAGTCATGAAAAATTTTCAAATGTGTGTGAAATCTTATGCGACTTAACTGCTAAGGTCATCAGTCCCTAAGCTTACACAATACTTAACCTAAATTATCCTAATGACAAAAGCCCGCATCTCGTGGTCGTGCGGTAGCGTTCTCGCTTCCCACGCCCGGGTTCCCGGGTTCGATTCCCGGCGGGGTCAGGGATTTTCTCTGCCTCGTGATGGCTGGGTGTTGTGTGGTGTCCTTAGGTTAGTTAGGTTTAAGTAGTTCTAAGTTCTAGGGGACTGATGACCATAGCTGTTAAGTCCCATAGTTCTCAGAGCCATTTGAACCTAATGACAAACACACACACCCATGCCCGAGGGAGGACTCGAACCTCCGCCTGGACCAGCCGCACAGTCCATGACTGCAGCGCCCCGACCGCTCGGCTAATCCCGCGCGGCAGTCATCGTCATATGGACCTAGCACTTGGTGTGAATGGGCGAACAACACAATCACCTCTAGTTTGTATAGAAAGTAATTTCTGACGTGTTAACGCCGATGGCTGTGAGCTGTCTCTGAGGTCTCCGTGGCATTCTTCAACAAGATAACGCAAGAGTGCTTCTTTTCTCTGCCGTCCTAACATATGTCGATGCATAGGGTGTTTGACCATTGCCATGGCTAGCGATTTCTCAGCCAATGAAAATATCTGGTAATAAATTGTCGAGAAACTGGCACCTGGCCACTCGCCAGCGACTGAGGTTGATGATCTATGGCTCAGAGTTAAAGCAGCAAGGAGTGTCGTGCTAGCGTGTGTCATCCGGTCTCGGTTCGACTCGGTGACTAGGCAGGTTAGAGCCAATGTTGCTGCCAGAGGTGTAATAAATGTTGCAGACCGCGTAACTACAAATTTATTGATTCCTCTTCCTTACTTTGGGGTTATGCGCAATGTAACCAGACCAGTCACATTAATCTGACCATATGTCAAAATCCCAAATAGCCATCTTTTGCAGTAGCGCTGCGAGACGTGCCGTGAGAAGGAAGAGAGTCAGTTCTGGAAGGTAGCGGCAGGGCTGTGGAGTCGTGTCGACGTCAGTGCTGTGGCCAGCAGCGTTAAGTCTCGCGGCTAAGGACCCGTGGCGTGAACTGCCAGGTCGACGTTGCCCCACAGATTCTCAGCTCGATTTGAATCCGGGGAGTCTTGTAGCCTGGGTCAGGTTAGGCGAGCGCGCTAACGCCCTGCTTCCTGGACTCGGGTAGGCGCGCCGGCGCCGGATCGAATCCGCCTGGCGGATTAACGACGAGGGCCGGTGTGCCGGCCAGCCTGGATGTGGTTTTTAGGCGGTTTCCCACATCCCCCTAGGTGAATACCGGGCTGATCCCCACGTCCCGCCTCAGTTACACGGCTCGCAGACACCTGAACACTTTCGCACTATTCCAAGGATTACACTGGTCGCAGACAGTTAGGGTACACTAATTCCTTCCCGGAGGAGGGGGGGGGGGGGACGGGATGGCGGAAGGAAGGGCATCCGGCCACCCCTTCAACTAACAAATCCACATCCGATTAACCATGTCGACCCTGCGTATCCGCGGTAAAAACAGCAAAAGCAAAAGAAGAAAGAAAGAAAGTCTTGCAGCCAGGGGAGTGGGGTAATATAATACTGGTGTCCTTCAAACTATGCACATACACTGCGAGCTGTGTGACAAGTTGGGTTGTCCTGCTGGTAGATGCCATTGTGCCGAGGAGAAATTTGTTGCAGGGGTGAACATGGTCCCCAATGATAGATGCGTACTTTTATTGACCCATTGTGCCTTCCAGAATAACGAGGTCATGCAGGGAATGGCACCTGTTCTGGAAACTTCCGACGATTAAAATGGTTCAGATGGCTCTGAGCACTATGGGACTTAACATCGGAGGTCATCAGTCCCCTAGAACTTAGAGCTACTTAAACCTAACTAACCTAAGGACATCACACACATTCAGGCCCGAGGCAGGATTCGAACCTGCGACCGTAGCGGTCGCGCGGCTCCAGACTGAAGCGCCTAGAACCGCTCGACCACATCGGCCGGCCTTCCGACGATCGTTGCTGCTTGTCTGCTTTCAGATGTTTCACGCCACACGTACCAAAGCTCATCTATCGGACGAAGCATAAAACGTAATTCATCAGAAAAGGCCTCCTGTTGTGACTGAGTTAACTTCATGTTGCTGTAGTAATGTGCAAATCCCACCTTTCGTCGCTGTAGACAGCAGCATGGGTGCAACAACGAGGCGCCTGTTGCGGAGGTCCGTACAAAAAATGGTTCAAATGGCTATGAGCACTATGGGACTTAACATCTAAGGTCATCAGTCCCCTAGAACTTAGAACTGCTTAAACCTAACTAATCAAAGGACATCACACACATCCATGCCCGATGCAGGATTCGAACCTGCGACCGTAGCGTTCGCGCGGTTCCAGACTGTAGCGCCTAGAGCCGCTCGGCCACCCCGGCCGGCGGGTCCGTACAAAACAGCGTTCGCTGAACGGTTGTTGAGAAGACACTGTTGGTAGCCCCTTGGTTCATCTGGGTGGTCAGTTAGTCAGCTACTGCACGTCTATTCGCCCGTACACATCTCCCCAGCCATTGCTTACTCCTGTTCTCTACGGCAAGTGATGTACCACAATCGCCTCGCCGTCGATTTCGGATACCGTCATTTTGTCATCCACGTTGTACTTTAACCAAGGCGGCCTGAAAGCCGATGATGATCATGTCCTATAGGGCTTCAAGACGCTCCGCTTCCGTGTTAAGGCAATGACTACAGTGTTTTCCGCGTCCCCCGACACGCTTTATACAGGGTGTTTCCGTAAGAGCGTGCAAAAGTTTAAGCGGACATTGAGGGTGCTCCACTGAACAGTGAGGTAGGGAACCTGAGGTCGGAAAAGCCAACTTAAGGAGATAATAGAAATTAAATCACTTTACTGTATACTTTTTTATTTACATTAGTTACAGTTAACTACAAATATCATCACTGACACAATGAACGTACCATTCGTACTGTATCTTACAAAATCTGCTGAAACTGACCGCCATTAACCTCAGTGCAAGCACAGCACCGCCATTAACCTCAGTGCAAGCACAGCATCAGCGAACAGTATTCTGCCGCTCCCTGACAAATATCCCTGGTGAGTTACGAATCACATGACAGGCAGCTACAATTCTGGCAACTAATTCCATCTCCGTATCCAGTGCGGCCACATACACAAATGACTTTAGGCACGCCACAAGAAATAATCAAGAGGATTCAGGTAACTATGACCACGCAGGCCATGGAATAGGATCTTCCCTTCCAATCCGGCTACCAGATGGTCAGATTAATGTGACTGGTCTGGTTACATTGCGCATAACCCCAAAGTAAGAAAGAGGAATCAATAAATTTGTAGTTACGCAGTCTGCAACATTTATTACACCTCTGGCAGCAACATTGGCTCTAACCTGCCTAGTCACCGAGTCGAACCGAGACCGGATGACACACGCTAGCACGACACTCCTTGCTGCTTTAACTCTGAGCCATAGATCATCAACCTCAGTCGCTGGCGAGTGGTCAGGTGCCAGTTTCTCGACAACTGATATGGCTGCGGACATCCACACTGAAGTGAGGTGGTGCAATGTTATATCAACATCATCCCACGAACCACCAAGGGTTCGTTCTCCATCAATTCAGGTAGAACGAACCTCAAGCACAGGGGGCTATTCTTTAGACTTACTAGTAATCAGGCTCGTCCTCCTTGTTTCCTTGCACGAACAATGTGTATGTAAATAAACAGTATGATGTATCATGTAACAAGACTGATATGCATTAATGTGACAGTACAAGAGAGAGAGACAAAGGTATTCTTTATTACTATGTGGCGTAGTGCACTTAGATAATTATTCTTAAATAGTAATCTTTTGTTCTTGTTAAGATTTAATTACATGAGAGAGGAGTCTGTTCTTTATTGTGTGGTACAAATCGACGCCATTGCGAGATTTTGAAGGAAATTTGTATATACATCTGTATATATAATACAGAATCGCTAATTCATGTGTAAGTGAAGATAGCTGAATGATTTTATAATTGGTGACCGTGACAGGACTCGATCCTGATACAACAGCACTAAAAAGGAACTAGAACCCGCAATACCACTTCAATTAACGACGGTGAGACACGACACTCAAAGTCAAACATATTTGTGATTACTGATAACTGTAACACACTTTGTAGAAGATATAGTTCATATCGTTAGGGATATTAGTTATCCTATTAATTAAGTAATTAATGTTCATTTTTGTGCATGTATGTATAGCTAGAAAGTGTAACTACATTATGGTTCTTTGTATGTTTGATGCTTACTGAACGTGTGGGAGTATCTTGTGAAGAGAACGTGTACGCCGTCCTAGCAGCCAGGTTGAATTTTCAAACAGGCCAGACATTTGAATTACTGGCTTTCTGGAACATTTATGCGTTGTAATGACCTTTTAGATATTGACTTTTAAGCATCAATGAGTGGTTTCTCCATAACTTTGATTAGAATTTCACTATTTTAGTAGGTATATTAAGACAGTATTTTATATGTTTTCTATGAAATGTGTTGGTGTTACATTGTAAAGTGAGCATCAACAGCATTACGACATTAATATTTTTGCGTGTGTAGAGATTAATATTGACTCTTGTGAGAAGACTTAGTGGAGAAACTACCTGTTGCTTATTTACATGGTGATATCACGATGGCACAAAGTCAAATAAGTAATGTAATTACATCCTCAAATAGTGCCACAGAATTTCAACCAAGCATAGTTAGCGAAGTGTCGGTTACGGCTGAGCAACCTGCAGTAATTTCTGCGCTCACGTCGGCGACACAAACGGTTACAATTTCCGACATTCATATGTCGGGTGAAATCCAAAGACATACGCAGCAACCAAATAATAACATGAACATGACCTCTGATACAGAAGCACTCGCTAGGGGAGAATTGCCCGCAACCACGCGCGAACCCGAAATGACTGTGCCGAAAATTGTGTCGGTACAATCTTCAATAAACACAGTGCAAACCTCAATTGCTGAGGATACTGATTTGTTATCCAAGATGATGTCGAATTTGACCGTCATATCACAAGGGACTAACGTAATAGCGAATAAGGTACAAGCATTGGAAACTGCGCAAATTAATTTTGCAACAGCACGACCCACTTTTGCAAATGATATAATAACTATGCAAACTAATTTTGCTACAGCACAGTACACTTTCCCTCAGGAGAAATCCGCAAAACTAAAAGCAATAAACCATAATATTACTGAAAAATTCCAAAATTTGTAAGCAAAACAGAGTCACTTGATGGCCAGTCAATCTCAACTCATCGTCACACAAGAACAGCAATACAAAGAATTAACAACCAAATACGCAGATATATCGTCAAGATAAAGTAAGTAATCAAGTGCAAGAAGTTACCCGTGTACAGAACACCATTGCACAGCAAGTGACTACAATCAAGCACGAAAACGAGCAAGCAATCCTTGATCTGACGCGGAGGATAGACACTCTTAGTCTCGAAGGTGAGAAACAAATAGAGAAACGTTTCAACGAACATAAGATTGTTTTTTCTAAAGACATAGAGGAATGGGCGAAAGTGCAAACCAAGACGGAGAGAAATTATGTGGATCAAACCTTGGCAGAAACGGTTGCTAACGTACAAGTTAACAACGAGGCTGCACAAGGACAACTTAAATCAGAAATTCAAGAGATTAAACAAAATGTAGGAGAAGAATTTCCTGCTTGGAAGGCAAAGATTGAAATTGAACTCAAAGCATGCCAGCAAGGTTTAGTTAATACTAGAGGGGCGTCTGTTACCTGCAGTTTATCAAAACCAGACGTTATTCCAGACGAAATCAGTGAAACCGAATGTACATCTACATCTACATCTACATTTATACTCCGCAAGCCACCCAACGGTGTGTGGCGGAGGGCACTTCACGTGCCACTGTCATTACCTCCCTTTCCTGTTCCAGTCGCGTATGATTCGCGGGAAGAACGACTGTCTGAAAGCCTCCGTGCGCGCTCTAATCTCTCTGATTTTACATTCGTGATCTCCTCGGGAGGTATAAGTAGGAGGAAGCAATATATTCGATACCTCGTCCAGAAACGCACGCTCTCGAAACCTGAGCAGCAAGCTACACCGCCTCTCTTGCAGAGTTTGCCACTTGAGTTTGCTAAACATCTCCGTAACGCTATCACGGTTACCAAATAACCCTGTGACGAAACGCGCCGCTCTTCTTTGGATCTTCTTTATCTCCTATGTCAATCCCACCTGGTACGTATCCCACACTGATAAGCAATACTCAAGCATAGGTCGAACGTGTGTTTTGTAAGTCACCTCTTTTGTTGGTGGACTACATTTTCTAAAGACTCTCCCAATGAATCTCAACCTGGCACAAGCCTTAGCAACAATAAATTTTATATGATCATTCCACTTCAAATCGTTCCGCATGCATACTCCCAGATATTTTACAGAAGTAACTGCTACCAGTGTTTGTTCCGCTATCATATAATCATACAATAAAGGATCCTTCTTTCTATGTATTCGCAATACATTACATCTGTCTATGTTAAGGGTCAGTTGCCACTCCCTGCACCAAGTGCCTATCCGCTGCACATCTTCCTGCATTTCGCTGCAAGTTTCTAATGCTGCAACTTCTCTGTATACTACAGCATCATCCGCGAAACGCCGCATGGAACTTCCGACACTATCTACTAAGTCATTTATATATATTTTGAAAAGCAATGGTCCCATAACACTCCCCTGTGCCACGCCAGAGGTTACTTTAACGTCTGTAGACGTCTCTCCATTGATAACAACATTCTGTGTTCTGTTTGCTAAAAACTCTTCAATCCAGCCACACAACTGGTCTGATATTCCGTAGGCTCTTACTTTGTTTATCAGGCGACAGTGCGGAACTGTATCGAACGCCTTCCGGAAGTCAAGAAAAATAGCATCTACCTGGGAGCCTGTATCTAATTTTTTCTGGGTCTCGTGAACAAATAAAGCGAGTTGGGTCTCACACGATCGCTGTTTACGGAATCCATGTTGATTCCTACAGAGTAGATTCTGGGTTTCCAAAAACGACATGATACTGGAGCAAAAAACATGTTCTAAAATTCTACAACAGATCGACGTCAGAGATATAGGTCTATAGTTTTGCGCATCTGCTCGACGACCCTTCTTGAAGGCTGGGACTACCTGTACTCTTTTCCAATCATTTGGAACCCTCCGTTCCTCTAGAGACTTGCGGTACACGGCTGTTAGAAGGGGGGCAAGTTCTTTCGCGTACTCTGTGTAGAGTCGAATTGGTATCCCGTCAGGTCCAGTGGACTTTCCTCTGTTGAGTGATTCCAGTTGCTTTTCTATTCCTTGGACACTTATTTCGATGTCAGCCATTTTTTCGTTTGTGCGAGGATTTAGAGAAGGAACTGCAGTGCGGTCTTCCTCTGTGAAACAGCTTTGGAAAAAGGTAACAATCCATGTAACAATCCATGTAACATTATCCATGTATCGGTGCGTATTCACGATCGCCATAGCAACGGAAGCGTATAGTGTGAAAGCAGTTTCACCCATCGTGGTCTCACGGTCGCGTTCTCGCTTCCCGAGCACGGGGTCCCGGTTTCGATTTCCGGCGGGGTCAGGGATTTTCACCTGCCCCGAGATGGCTGGGTGTCTGTGCTGTCCTCATCATTTCATCATCATTCATGCAAGTGGCAAGACTGGACTGAGAAAAGATTGGGAATTTGTACGGACGCTGATAACCGCGCAGTTGAGTGTCCCACAATCCAAACATCATGATCATCATCATTATCATCATCACCCATCGCTCTGTGTCCCACCAACGGTGTATGTAGTCACTACAACAGAACACACACACACACACACACACACACACACACACACAGTCACTCATACATATAAATCCACAACACAAGGTGGTGTGGGAAACATCTCAGTATAAAAGGCTCAGAATAGGCAAAATGCAAATAACACTAAATGAAGATAGCTGAGTGATTTTATAACAGCACGGTATGTATAAACTTGTAGCCATATTAGATGTAAATAAGTTGGAAAACAGTAATGCTAGACAAAGCGGTAGACAAGTTTACTTCCATATCTTCTTAAGCTCGCTTCTCCGATGCCAGGTTCCCTACCACAAATTGTTCAGTGGAGCATTCTCTATGTCCTGTTACAGTTTTCCACGGTCCTACGGAAACACCCTGCATACCCTCCACTGTTAGTGCTGCCACCTGCCATCTGTGACCTATTATTGCATTCTGACGTCGAAAATACGTTGTGGTCACATTAATGTGACTCCACCGTTTATAAAATTTCGTCTTTTGCAATACTACCTGATGTTGCAGTTTTAAAGCCTAGCAGTCTAAAATGTGATTAGTCTACAGCCTTTAGTGATGATGACGATGAAGTCCCATACTCCGAGGAGCGTAGGGAACAATGCGCGAGACACGCACCGGCGACTAGGCAAGGTCATAGCGGAGGTGGTTGCCATTGCCTTCCTCCGACCGTAATGGGGATGAATGATGATGATGAAGACAACACAAGAACACCAAGTCATCTCGACGCAGGGAAAAATCCCTGACCCAGCCGGGAATCGAACCCGCGACCCCGTGCGCAGGAAGCGAGAACGCAGCATTCAACTATGATTGGGATTACAGCGTCTCACAATGGACACAGTAATCTGTAGAATGTGCGTGAACATGTAATTGATGCATGAGCCATGAACCAGTTGACGAATTGGTAAAAGTGGTTACTAAATGTGTGGCCTTAAGTTTACCGTTGTGAGAGCGGTGAAGTGGCTAGGCAGGCTTACCCAGGACGTGGACGGAGTCGGTGTTCTGCAGCGGGTTGTCGGACAGGTCCAGCCGCTGCAGCTCGGCCAGCGCCTGCAGCCCGGCCGGCACGTCCTGCAGCGAGTTGTGGTGCAGCACCAGAGAGCGCAGCCGCGGCACCAGCCCAAAGTCCGCTGCCAACACAACAGCACCACGGTCACCACCCATTGCATCCCGTCCCACCGTCCCACAGGGCAGCCGTGCCGCAGCTGCAGTCCGGCGCTACGGCTTAACAGCTTCGGTAACAATCTGTACTCAGGCGATCTTGGTAAATTAGCCAATGGCAATAGCAGTTCAAAGCATAACTGGGATAGCAACCAGAGCCAAAAAATGAGACGGTACAAACGAATGTAACCGCTTCCCAACTCTTTGAACACATCCTGCCTTAATCTACACATCTGGAATGTGACATTGGCTGTATCCAGAATGAGATTTTCATTCTGCAGCGGAGTGTGCGCTGATATGAAACGACGAGACGAGGTACTGGCAGAAGTGAAGTTGTTGAGGACGGGGCGTGAGTCGCGCTTGGGTAGCTCAGTCGGTAGAGCACTAGCCCGCGAAAGGCAAAGGTCCCGAGTTCGACTCTCGGTCCGGCACACAGTTTTAATCTGCCAGGAAGTTTCGTCATTGACTGTGTCTGATCGAAAAGGATGTACACGCTTACTAGTCGACATCTTTTGACTGCTTGAACTCTCCTGACTGACTTCCCATGTGGTGTACGAATGTCTGCGAACAAATTTTGTAAAAAACTTTTTTCTTCTTCAAAACATTCTAGAGACTGTCTTGAATACTTGATTTAGAGATGTTAGTTCGTTGCCCCATCACTGGTACTGGGCAGTCTAGTTGTTGCCCCCTGTTGTGGTAAAATTGTAAAAAGTTGCGACAACGTGACACCAAGACTCTGCTGACAGCCTTTTGCCTGAAGATGACGAGTAGGAAGTTCACCGAAACGTTGGTTGTTGACGTCACGACTCGTCTACAACCCGAGAAGATTCATCAATGTTCAAAAATATTTTATAAAATATCTGTTATATATTGTAAATTGTTACTTATTATGTATTATAAATTGTATAAGTCTAGTAAGTAGCAAATATAGATCAGGAACCAACAGTGATTTAAAAAAAATGGAAAGAGGTTCAAATGGCTCTGAGCACTATGGGACTCAACTGCTGAGGTCATAAGTCCCCTAGAACTTAGAACTACTTTAACCTAACTAACCTAAGGACAACACACACATCCATGCCCGAGGCAGGATTCGAACCTGCGACCGTAGCGGTCGCGCGGTTCCAGACTGTAGCGCCAGAACCGCTCGGCCACCAGCGGCCGGCATGGAAAGAGGGAAACGGGTTATGACAATACAATGAACATATTAATAACGGAAATATATTCGTGAAAAGAAACTGCGATAATTGTGAAAATGTAAAAATTTTTCGATCAGTTTTCGTATAATTTTTTATAGAAGAAATCATGATTGCCTTTCTTTGTGAGCATTGACTTCCTGCGATTAACGTTTCATAACTGGGACTCACAGTCATGTAAATATTTTTGAAATCATGTTTTCGCCAGTGACTTTTAAACTTTTTTTTCCGCTATTGCAATTTCAGCCTTAGGCCATTATCAAGTACAGATGTTTTGGCTTCAACCCATGTCAACTTTATACACGCCGACACATTTATATTTCGCTGTTATTAGTGACGGTGGAACAAACATGTGTATGTACATACTGTGCTGTTTTACGATATATGGACATGTGTGCTCGCACTACTTAGCAGCGCTACGAATGTATACAACAGCAATTAACAACGACATATAAATGTGTCAGCGTGTATAAAGTTGACATGGTTTAAAGCCAAAACATCTGCACTTGATAATGCCCTAACCCCGAAATTGCAACACTGGAAATAAAAAGCTTAGCAGTCACTGGCGTAAACATGATGTCTTTCAAAAATCTTCCTGCGATGCTCTTGGCAGGAGAAGTTATTGGTGTGCGCAGGCCCTCCTGCCTGTTGTCACTTGAGTTCTCGATAACGGACTTCAGACGCGCGAACGATGTGAACGCCAAACGTCGAGAATGTACTGATTGCTGTGTAGATCTTTTAGGCTATCATAACATCATATTACCTAATGTTTTCCATAATAGTTAATTCTCGTATTTATGAGACCTTGCCATTTGAGTATTTTTGGAACCTTATAGCTTTTACAAATTTTTATTTTTCGTATTCACAACTAGTGAGCTCAGATCTGCAGTTATGTTAAAGTTATATTTGTATTAAGTAACTTTTTTATTAATTTAAAGTTGGGACCATAACACTGTTTCCCTTTTAAAACTTTTTGAGTCATTCTCATTGCTTTAACACAATTGAATAATCGGTGTAGATCACCGCCATCTGCAAATACTAATTATTCATTGTGTTGTTAGCAGTGCTCTGTTCTAATTAACGTGGTGAAAATAAATTTTTGTGTCCTCAGATGCATTCAGTATTCCACTTCAGCAGCCCATGTGCCCTGCTAACCAATCCTATACCTCTCCAGTTGGTAAAAACTATTTATTCACAGAATTTCACTATTCCACCTTGGGCCGCGTGGTAGCTTTCAAGTGGAGTACTGCGAAAATTGTGCACTGCATTACTGACAACTTGAGCACAAGCAGTTGTTTGACGTTAGTTATGCATAAGGTGACAACAATGTTGACAAGATTACGACATATGTACAGATAACATATACAAGGTAAACATATATATATATATATATATCTATATGGATTTATACAAGTTGATAATAGCCATATGGCCAAAATTGTAATATGGGACTTTATGAATAAATACTTTTTAAACAGGTGGCCATGATATCATTAATAGCAGTGTCTCAATCGATTACGATTTTTTAAATTTATTTATTACTTCATTCGAATTGCGTCTTTCTAGCGGTGCTACTAGCACCACCCTTATGCGAATGGTGTGAAACTTGAACGTACATCATCTTTCACATGCAGAAACACGCTTAGCATCTTTCATTTATGTCACAGAACTCCTACTTGGTGTTGCGATTTTTAGGACGACAGTCCCGCTGGGTTCTGTTGTATATCAGTTTATTTTTGCTTTTGGCGCTAACACGGTCAGTGAATTGTTATATATATTAATTTGCCCATCTATAACTGTCTTAGTCATTGCAACCCCTTTGTATGTGGGATTTTTTTTTTAAATATTGCAGTGTTGCAGCTGTTTATTCCAGTGATATTTTAAGTTGTTTGATGTTTGCTATTTCATGCCCAGACTTCATTAGATGCTCCAGAACGGTTGACTGACTATTTTAATAGTTCCTGCTTCATGGCATGGATAGGGACTGCGACTGCTGTGTTCGGACGTGGGCTGAGTTGGCATCCCTTCGCTCCCAACATCAGGCAGTGTTGGCTTCGGTCACACAGCTTGAGGCTGTTGCCAATGGGCATCACTGTGGGAGTCCAGATGGAGGTTTGGCGGGGACGGCCAGCTTGTCCCACGCATCCCCCGATCGGACTACTGCTGTGGCTGCCCGGGATACTGCCCACATTGAGGCTGACCCCTCACCCGTGGTAGAGTGGGAGGTCGTCTCGAGGTGTGGCAGGGGGAAAAAGACATTCCGGAGGGCTGAATAGAAGGCCTCTCCAGTTTGTCTGACGAACCGGTTTCAGGCTCTGTTTCCGGCTGACACTGATCTTCGGCCGGACATGGCTGCTTGTCCTGTTCCAGAGGCCGTCCCTCAGTCTGCAAGATCCGGCGGTCGCAGAGGGTGGGCTTACTGGTAGTTGGGAGCTCCAACGTCAGGCGCGTAATGGGGCCCCTTAGGGATATGGCAGCAAGAGAGGGGAAGAAAACCAATGTGCACTCCGTGTAGATACCGGGGGAAGTCATTCCAGATGTGAAAAGGGTCCTTCCGGATGCCATGAAGGGTACAGGGTGCACACATTTGCAGGTGGTCGCTCATGTCGGCACCAATGATGTGTGTCGCTATGGATCGGAGGAAATCCTCTCTGGCTTCCGGCGGCTATCTGATTTGGTGAAGACTGCCAGTCTCGCTAGCGGGATGAAAGGAGAGCTCACCATCTGCAGCATCGTCGACAGAACTGACTGCAGACCTTTGGTACAGGGTCTGAATCAGAGGCTGAGACGGTTCTGCGACTGTGTGGGCTGCAGATTCCTCGACTAGCGCCATAGGGTGGTGGGGTTTCGGGTTCCGCTGGATAGGTCAGGAGTCCACTACACACAGCAGGTGGCTACACAGGTAGCAGGGGTTGTGTGGCGTGGACTGGGTGGTTTTTTAGGTTAGATGGCCTCGGGCAAGTACAGAAAGGGCAACAGCCTCAAAGGGTGCGGGGCAAAGTCAGGACATGTGGGGACCAAGCAGAAATCGGTATTGTAATTGTAAACTGTCGAAGCTGCGTTGGTAAACTACTGGAACTTCAAGCGCCGATAGAAAGCACCGAAGCTGAAATCGTTATAGGTACGGAAAGCTGGCTGAAGCCAGAGATACATTCAGCCGAAATTTTTACAAAGGCACAGACGGTGTTTAGAAAGGATAGATTGCATGCAACCGGTAGTGGCGTGTTTGTCGCTGTTAGTAGTAGCTTATCCTGTAGTGAAGTAGAAGTGGACAGTTCCTGTGAATTATTATGGGTGGAGGTTACACTCAACATCCGAGCTAGGTTAATAATTGGCTCCTTTTACCGACCTCCCGACTCAGCAGCATTAGTGGCAGAACAACTGAGAGAAAACCTGGAATACATTTCACATAAATTTTCTCAGCATGATGTAGTCTTAGGTGGAGATTTAAATTTACCAGATATAGACTGGGACACTCAGATGTTTAGGACGGGTGGTAGGGACAGAACATCGAGTGACATTATACTGAGTGCACTATCCGGAAATTACCTCGAGTAATTAAACAGAGAACCGAATCGTGGAGATAACATCTTGGACCTACTGATAACAAACAGACCCGAACTTTTCGACTCTGTCAGCGCAGAACAGGGAATCAATGATCATAAGGCCGTTGCAGCATCCATGAATATGGAAGTAAATAGGAATATAAAAAAAAGGGAGGAAGGTTTATCTGTTTAGCAAGAGTAATAGAAGGCAGATTTCAGGCTACCTAACAGATCAAAACAAAAATTTCTGTTTCGAAACTGACAATGGCGAGTGTTTATGGAAAAAGTTCAAGGCAATCGTAAAATGCGTTTTAGACAGGTACGCGCCGAGTAAAACTGTGAGGGACGGGAAAAACCCACCGTGGTCCAACAACAAAGTCAGAAAACTACTGCGAAAGCAAAGAGAGCTACACTGCAAGTTTAAACGCAGCCAAAACCTCTCAGACAAACAGAAGCTAAACGATGTCAAAGTTAGCGTAAGGAGGGCTATGCGAGAACCGTTCAGTGAATTCGAAAGTAAAATTCTATGTACCGACTTGACAGAAAATCCTCGGAAGTTCTGGTCTTATGTTAAATCAGTAAGTGGCTCGAAACAGCATATCCAGACACTCTGGGATGATGATGACATTGAAACAGAGGATGACATGCGTAAAGCTGAAATACTAAACACCTTTTTCCAAAGCTGTTTCACAGAGGAAGACCGCACTGCAGTTCCTTCTCTAAATCCTCGCACAAACGAAAAAATGGCTGACATCGAAATAAGTGTCCAAGGAATAGAAAAGCAACTGAAATCACTGAACAGAGGAAAGTCCACTGGACAGGACGGGATACCAATTCGAGTCTACACAGAGTACGCGATAGAACTTGCCCCCCTTCTAACAGCCGTGTACCGCAAGTCTCTAGAGGAACGAAAGGTTCCAAATGATTGGAAAAGAGCACAGGTAGTCCCAGTCTTTAAGAAGGGTCGTCGAGCAGATGCGCAAAACTATAGGCCTATATCTCTGACATCGAGCTGTTGTAGAATTTTAGAACATGTTTTTTGCTCACGGATCATGTCATTTCTTGAAACCCAGAATCTACTCTGTAGGAACCAACATGGATTCCGGAAACAGCGATCGTGTCAGACCCAACTCGCTTTATTTGTTCATGAGACCCAGAAAAAATTAGATACAGGCTCCCAGGTAGATGCCATTTTCCTTGACTTCCGGAAGGCGTTCGATACAGTTCCGCAATGTCGCCTGGTAAACAAAGTAAGAGCCTACGGAATATGAGACCAGCTGTGTGGCTGGATTGAAGAGTTTTTAGCAAACAGAACACAGCATGTTGTTATCAATGGAGAGACGTCTACAGACGTTAAAGTAACCTCTGGCGTGGCACAGGGGAGTGTTATGGGACCATTGCTTTTCAAAATATATATAAATGACTTAGTAGATAGTGTCGGAAGTTCCATGCGGCGTTTCGCGGATGATGCTGTAGTATACAGAGAAGTTGCAGCATTAGAAAATTGCAGCGAAATGCAGGAAGATCTGCAGCGGATAGGCACTTGGTGCAGGGAGTGGCAACTGACACTTAACATAGACAAATGTAATGTATTAGGAATACATAGAAAGAAGGATCCTTTATTGTATGATTATATGATAGCGGAACAAACACTGGCAGCAGTTACTTCTGTAAAATATCTGGGAGTATGCATGCGGAACGATTTGAAGGGAATGATCATATAAAATTTATTGTTGCTAAGGCTTGTGCCAGGTTGAGATTCATTGGGAGAGTCTTTAGAAAATGTAGTCCATCAACAAAGGAGGTGACTTACAAAACACACGTTCGACCTATGCTTGAGTATTGCTTATCAGTGTGGGATCCGTACCAGGTGGGATTGACATAGGAGATAGAGAAGATCCAAAGAAGAGCGGCGCGTTTCGTCACAGGGTTATTTGGTAAGCGTGATAGCGTTACGGAGATGTTTAGCAAACTCAAGTGGCAAACTCTGCAAGAGAGGCGGTGTAGCTTGCTGCTCAGGTTTCGAGAGCGGTCGTTTCTGGACGAGGTATCGAATATATTGCTTCCTCCTACTTATACCTCCCGAGGAGATCACGAATGTAAAATTAGAGAGATTCGAGCGCGCACGGAGGCTTTCCGGCAGTCGTTCTTCCCGCGAACCATACGCGACTGGAACAGGAAATGGAGGTGATGACAGTGGCACGTGAAGTGCCCTCCGCCACACACTGTTGGGTGGCTTGCGGAGTATAGATGTAGATGTAGATGTTCATTTTTGTTTTCTGTGAATTGGTTTGAAATTTCTGCTAATGTTCAACTACATATAGTTTCGCCGCTACCAGGGAAAGGATCACACACAAATCGAAGTGGAACTAAAAGCTGTTAAAGAAATGAGTAGCTTGTGCTGCAAAACTTGTTTTTAATCTAATACTAGGATAGCGATACCAAAATCTTTTCATGCAGATGATGCAATTGACAAGAACTCTTGTATCCCATATCTACTACAATGTACGAGGTGCGGCTAGAAAAAAACTGGACTGATGCTGGAAAAAAACATTTATTTACAATTTCATGTTATCTCCTTCAATGTACTCTCCTCCTCGGTCTCTACACCGCTCCATATGAATTTTCCACTGTTCATAGCAATGCTGCAGATCATTTTCGGTAAGTCCATACATTACTTCCGTCGCTTTTTCTTTTACTGCTTCAACAGTCTCAAATCTAGTTCCTTTCAAAGCTGACTTGACTTTAGGGAAAAGAAAAAAGTCACAGGGGGCCAAATCAGGTGAGTAGGGTGGATGATCTAAGATGGGAATGTTGTGTTTTGCCAAAAACGTCTTCACTGACAACGCACTGTGAGCTGGGGCATTGTCTTGGTGAAGGATCCATGACTTTTTTCTCCACAAATCGTTCCGTTTTCTCCGTACCCGCTCACGTAGGGTAGCCAGGACGCTAATGTAGTAATGCTGATTCACTGTTTGTCCCTCTGGTACCCAATCAATGTGCACAATCCCTTTGATGTCAAAAAAAAAAAAACAATCATCATTGCCTTGAATTTCGATTTTGACATTCGTGCTTTTTTTTGCGTGGAGAACCAGGAGTTTTCCAATGCATCGATTGGCTTTAGTTTCGGGATCGTAAGTAAAAAACCACGATTCATCGCAAGTAATAACATTTTGTAAGAAGGTGGGATCACTTTCAATGTTTTCCAGGATGTCAGAACAAATCATTCTTCGGCGTTCCTTCTGTTCAATTGTGAGACACTTTGGAACCATTTTTGAACACACTTTGTTCATGTTGAAACTTTCATGAAGAATCTGCCTAACACTTTCCTTGTCAACTCCTGTTAACTCAGACACTGCTCTGATTGTTAAACGGCGATCTTGTCGAACAAGCTTACCGATTTTTTCAATGTATGCATCAGTTTTTGCTGACAATGGTCTGCCAGTGCGAGTGTCATCACTGGTGTCTTCGCGGCCATCTTTAAATCGTTTAAACCACTCAAACGCTTGTGTTCGCGATAAACAATCATCGCCGTACACTTTTTGTAACATTACAAACGTTGCACTTGCAGATTTTCCTAGTTTGAAACAAAATTTGATGTTAACACGCTGTTCATTCTGTACACTCAACATTTTCCGACGCACAGACAAAACGTCAACTACTTAAAACAGACGCCACGGGCGAAGTGAGTGCAGGAGGCAGGTGAAACTCGAGCAGTAGGCGGAGCGAGAGTCACGTGACAGGCCACGCGACTTTCAGCCTTATTGCATTCGTTTTATTGTTTCACCAGTACTAGTCCGGTTTTTTTCTAGCCACACCTCGTATTATATAGACATATGTGTAGCTGGATGGACGTAATGACGCGTTGCTGCACATGTTGGTTATAACGTATCGGTGGTGTGTCACTGTTTCAGTAGTAGCCTGTGGAACATTGCCATACTGTGGCCCAACTTCTGGACGTCCACGTAGTACTCACACACACGCACACACACACCAAGATCAACGTATTGCGAAAGTAGCAATAATCGACCGAACATCATGGAGGGAAGAAATCTGGACACATGATTCACCTGGTGTACCACCAGGGAGCACTGGGTACCGCCTACTTGTGGCAGGACTAAGATCAAGTGTGGCTCTGGCCACGTTACCACTGACACCACGACGCCGTCAATCAGGGTTACTCTGGTGTTGTGAGAAACTTGGGTGGAGAGTGCAGGGCACTATATTGTCTTCAGTGGTGAGAGTAGGTTCTGTCTGTATGACAGTGGCGGATGTACACGTGATCAGCGTGGAACTGGTGAGTGTGCTATTCACGATGCACAGGTGTCACCCCAGGCTTCACGGTGTGGCGGGTAAGCAGTCGCAGTTCGTGGTCACATTTGGTTTTCTGCAGGGTAAAGTAACCATTATCCACTATAAAATGGTTCAAATGGCTCTGAGCACTATGGGACTTAACTTCTGAGGTCATCAGTCCCCTAGAACTTAGAACTACTTAAACCTAGCTAACCTAAGGACATCACACACATCCATGCCCGAGGCAGGATTCGAACCTGCGACCGTAGCGGTCGCGCAGTTCCAGACTGTAGCACCTAGAACCGCTCGGCCACTCCGGCCGGCTAGCCACTATAATGCATAGGCTGTTACGCCCATCCCCCCGTCACTTCTTCGACAGGAAAGTGATGTACTTCTTCAGAAGGAGAATGAACGTCCACAAACAGTCTCTCCAGGGTGCACAACAACTTCTCTGACCCAAGATGACCAGATCTCATGTATGGGACGTGGAGAATCGGATGCCCGTCTCCAGAGCATGCAAGTACCATTGCCGAATTGCAATCAAAAGTGCAAAGTGCTTGAAAAAAATCTACCGCAGGATGCCATTGGGCATCGTTTGCACTAGAGAATACTCGGCTGCGTTTCGGTCAGAGGGGGTGGGGGGGGGGGTGCTTGTACACTATGTACTAATGAGATTGTTTTGGCACTCTTCACTGTGAGGAGTTTGTTTCATTTGAAATTGTCATCATATATTCCCACAATGATGAACTACCTATCACGTCACTTGACAATAAAATGACCTGAGCCTTGACGGTGCTGCATTTTTTTCCGGCGGTATATGCTACAGGATTTGTTTCAGAAATTGAAGAAAGTAAACCATAATGGCGACCACACAAGTAGCCTTTTATACGATTACACAGGCAGGCCTTATGCACTACGAGGACTGTAATAACTGCTGCGCCGGGTTACTTGCCCGTTTTTAAAGGTTTGGTCTGAACGCGGCTCACTTACTGATGTTGACGTTGGCGATGCGGCAGCTGGCGAGGTCCAGGTCGGTGAGCAGGGGCTGCTGGGAGAGCTGGAGCGGCGCGTCGCTCCAGTTGCCGCCGTGCAGCGCCACAGCACGCGCGTTGGTGCCGGCCAGCAGGTCCAGCACCTGCTGCAGCTGCAGCTCCACCTCGCCGTTCACCTCGGCGCGCAGCTCCGTCAGCTCGGCGTCCAGCTGCCAGCAGCGAGAGGTGGCCCTCACATCAACTGTGCCTATGCGACGCCCTCGCAGTACTGCTTTTGTGAACTTATTTTAGTGTTTTTGTTTTTGTATTGTTTTGTATCTTATTTGTCAAACTGTGTTGGTTGCTTCCGACATGAAGTAAATCAATGGACTCAGTCACACAAAGCAGTCAGTACTGTTGTATGCAATTTGGTTTATATCGATTCAATTACTCCTATTCACCACTGTACGGAGAACATTCGTAGAATGTACCAATTATAGCGCAAACTACGCTTGGAGAGCATATGACATTGTAACAGGCAGTACTAGAAGATTGGATGCAAATGAATGGTATGGTACATGTACTAAAGTCACCTAAATATTTGAACCCTGTAACGTTTGCGTTGAAAGAAACTGATGCTAAATATGAAAAAAAGAAATGCGTATAAATAAATAAAACTACAGCTAGTCACTTTTTTGAATAGTTATTTATTATTCAATGAAAAGATTTTCGAACCTTTCCAGGTTCATCTTCACATGGTTTCCTGGAAGTTACATCACTATTTCGAGCATAATGCTGGGTGGTGGCTCTGTGACAAGAAGATGGAACACGCTTTAACGTATCGCCATGAGTATTGTCTGTCGATATGGATTCAAAATTTTAGTTTTGTACTTACTGCAACCTTATGAGCCCTTTTTCTGTTGGTGTCCATCTGTCTGTTTCCATTTTGATGGCCAGTTAATACATCATTTAACATACATTTACACAATCTGTATGCATTTACACTGTTATGGCGAAACTCTGCCAACATCCACTATGTGCTATACAACTGTTGCTTCTTTTAAAGCTCTTGACAAAAATATATTACATAGGCTACTTTGCTCAGAGATGTTATTTGTTTTGTTTGCATGTATTAAAGGCGATGTATGGGCAAATACTTTAATGATACTTGTGTTAACATTAGGGCTCAAAATAAACGAAATAAATAAAGAAATTACTACAAGTACAAGCTTCAAGTGATCTGATGTCTGTTCATATATTAACATATAATACAATAAATTTATGAGCAAATACTTCAATCAAAATTGGCATTAACATGAATGCCCAGGAATAAAACAGTACAGAGTTATAGTATTTGCAATGGCATGCAGCTGTTTGTATGACCATGAAATTTATACTTAAATTTAAAACAGTAACAAAACTTCAAATGAACTGCTCACTTGTTTCTGCTTTCGGATTAACATTATATGGAACATTAGTAAGGATAGATTCTGTTTATTTTAACTGAAGGTAATATGTTTAAAAATTATTGTGTTTGTAATGAAGTAAAGCTGTTTTTATGACCATACACTATATCTTTAAAACCAAGAACTAATGTTCAAATGAACTGCCGAATATTTATGTTTTTTACATTAACATGGTCAGGAATGATAATAAAAGCAGATTCTCTTTTTTCCAGCTGGACGCAATATGTATAAACGTTATGCTTTTTGTAATGAACTGCACCTATTTATATGACTATGAGCTTTAAATGTAGACTATGTCAATTTATATGTCAACAAAGAACGTCGTATCATCTCATATTGACATGAGAAAAAGGTAAGTGCTCTGAACGTGTTGGATACGGCAGCTCGTAATGTGTTTATACCAGTCTGTCTGTCTGTTCGAAGTGGTTTCTCTCATACTCGAATTACGTTGTGTGTAAGAATCGTGAGCGGCCGGATCGTCTCCATGGTGAAGACAAGTGGGTCACTTAAATACATCACACACAAATGCTTTTTCTACGCCTGAGACTTAACACTGCCTTGTCAGTAGTAGCGATGCTGTTCACACCGACGTTATACCTTTCTCCGTGGTGTCTGGGGCGATAAGAGCGGAGAGCGGTGACATCTCTGTCGCGCACACAGTAAACCATGTGCTCGGCGGTAGCGAACTGCACAGAAAAGAGGACCATTACGCAAGGAGCGTTCGAGCACGAGAAATTTGAGCAGCTATGTCGATGACTGCAAGCAGATGAACTATATTGTCACTGGATGCATGCGCTACACGTTAGTGCGTTTTCACTTCCGATAGCGGAAACCTGTCTTGTACTTTGGGTTATAAAAGTGGCAGCACCAATCAGAAAAGTACAATCAGCGGAAGAGAAGGCAGAACCAATGGCATTTCCTGTTTTTAAGGACAATACCAACCAATGTAACTGCAGTGCTGATTGGCTGCAAGGTCGAACGTTATACACTTTTCTTTTTTCTTTCATTTTCCCTGAAATTAGGTCATCAATAGGAAGGGTTCAATATTTCGCAATGGGCAGGTTGGTTACAGAACGGTGAGTTTTTTCACCGCTTCGATTAGTAAGCGAGAGAACCATAAAGCCCATATTTCGTGATCTTATATCGTAGCACTTGAATGGGATACTTCAAAGCCTCCATTCTGTAATCATGGTATTTTCGGTTCTCCTTCGACTTTTCATGAATATAAAGGACACTCAGTTCCTGCGGAATATCTTCGTTTCAGACGTGATTCAGCCTGGACACCTTTAAGATATTCGTTAGAAATCACATACCTGTTGACCAGATCCTTGACTGAGGGTTTAGTAATAGAGTCCAGTCTTCACGTCCGTAGAGCAGGACAGGATATGCTACTACCTTGTAAAATTTAGATTTCGTGTCTTTGTTTCAGATGACGATGGAGCTTATCGCACATATCCTACAACTTATTAAGTCCTTAGCTTAAGTCATCTTCACGTCGCCAGCAGCCGATTTGGCTAATTACTGCAATTTTCGTCCGATTGCTTCTGTTCACTCGAAAGTTAAGGCTTTCGACCTTTTCCTCAGTGCACCACGATATCAATACAAAAGTAATAATAATGCTGCTGTTTCTTGTTTAGTTGTGTTCATAGCCGTATGATACGAAGGTGAGTCAAATGAAAACCTTAAATTTATGATGCGCCGTTATCCTGTAAGTTGGTAAGCGTGTTACAAACAGCGTGCAGAATGGCCTGTAGGTGGCAGCATAGTGCAGATGCACACATACCGTCGCAGTATCAGTATAAAGATGGCCGCCCCACTTGCGACTTGCACCAGGGAAGAACAACGCTCTGTTACTCGGTTTTTGCGTAGTGAAGGTGTGGAACCTATTGATATTCATCGACGAATGAAGGTTCAGTGCGGTGATGCATGTTTGTCACAGCAGCAAGTCTATGAATGGGGAAGGAAGTTCGCAAATGGTGTGACTTCAGTGGAAGATGCTCCTCGTCCAGTCCAGGCACAACGAGTTGTGACTCCACAGAATATTGCAGCAGTTGAAGCCATAGTGAAACAAAACCGCCGAGTGACACTGAATGACATTGCATCATGTTTACAGATTAATCATGGGTCAGCACATCACAATGTGCATGATGTACTCCAGTTTCACAAAGTGTCTGCAAGATGGGTGCCACGGCAGCTGACTCTTGAAATGAGAGAACGACGTGTTGATGCTTGTGAAGAAATTTTTCGGCGCTTTGAACGAGAAGGTGATGGCTTCCTTGCAAGAATCGTTACTGGGGACGAAACCTGGGTTCACTTCCACCAACCGGAAACGAAGAGAGCGAGCAACCCAGACCTTGCCCCAAGGGTTTCCATATGTTTGGACCACTCAAAGACGCAATGGGAGGAAAGAAGTTCCTTTCTGATGAAGAGGTACGCCACGCGGTGCGTAAGTGGTTGCGCAGACTACCAAAGAATTTTTTCTAAAGGAACTTATGCCCTTTGTAAGCGCTGTTGGACTTGCATTGAGCGTGGGTGAGATTATGTTGAAAAGTGATACAGCTTTGTACCACTTCTGCATAATAAATAATATTTAAAAAAAATATTTAAGGTTTTCATTTGACTCACCCTAGTATGTTACAAAGGACAACATGTTTTGTTTGGACTGCGAATTTATGTATTCATCACTGACGCGATTTCAGATGATATATTACTATGAAGTGCGCCAATCAACACTATTCCTTTTACGAGTATACCGTCCTAGTATAATACTTGTTTAAATGTATGGACATATAATAAGACAAAAGTCTTCATCATTTATGTAAAATAATCTAATACTTCAAGCAACAGGCTAAATATCATATGACATGTTGCGTTGTTTTACATAAATGGCAGGAGGATAATGGCCTTGTGAGGGTTATGGCATACTGCTGCGACAGCTATGCAAGCTGGTAAGAAAAATAGGTACTCCACATGATGATGACATATGGATGAGGAGTGTGGGAAAGAGATCAGAATGCTCTGAATTGTCCATGAGCGACGACAGAGAGGGGGCAGTACCGTTATCAGATTTGGCAACGAGATGCATAACTTCTATTATTAACATTAAATTTTAATAATAACCCACACTGATAATGAACTAAAATTCCAAAAAATGGTTCAAATGGCTCTGAGCACTGTGGGACTTAACGTCTGAGGTCATAAGTCCCCTAGAACTAGAACTACTTAAACCTAACTAACCTAAGGACATCACACACATCCATGACCGAGGCAGGATTCGAACCTGCTACCATAGCGGTCGCGGGGTTCCAGACTGAAGCGCCTAGAACGGCTCGGCCACAGCGGCCGGCCCTAAAATTTCAGTAACTGAATATCGATCTGCAAAGATCAACAAAGGAAATAATTTAATGTTATGAATGATTGGTGGACTTAACCGACCAGTCACAGAAGTGCATGCAGGTGGGAATAGGATAGCCAATTACAAATTCTAAGACTAGTATTCATGCAGGCAACAAGTGTGAACGAGTGGTAATTTTGTTAAGCAAAATTGAGCTGAAGTGTAATTTAGCCTCAGGAAACTGTATCAATTCTGGTTCTGCAATACACATTGTCCACATAAAGTTGATGCGTGCGACTGAAGGAACATGGAAACAGATGTCGTGAATATTATGATGCTCGAAGGGTGGTTGAGCCCTGCACGGCTCGTGTTCATGCCATTTATTATCATCTTATATTACGGTACTGCCGCCTCGTTTTCTTATTCCATTTACTGGCGTCATTAACTTCCTGCCTGACTTGGCAATGAGCGGCAGCAGCAGCGCTTATCGATAAGTGCACTGTCGTACCATCTCTGGAGCGACCGATAGTATTTCCGGGTCGTCATGTGTCTGGCAGTCAGTTGGAGACGAACCAGCAGAGATGGGGGATCCGCTCCTGAACTGATTCATAGAGTTGAATCTTTCAAAGGAGTGAACAATCAGTGATTCAGAAAAAAAGAATGGTAGCTCCAAACGTTTCCCACAGCAGAGAGAGAGAGAGAGAGAGTCGGAGCAGGTCAGCGGGGCCTCTGCTGGTCAGAGCACACTGCACGCCACACAACACAGCCGGCGTTGGCCTCTGCCCTGCTTCTGCCTTGGCTGCCTGCATTGCGCAGTGCCCCATTGGATTTTGTGTTTCACATATGCCGTGCCGTCTCTGTGCTTCCTCTGCCGCGTGCAGTGTCTGGCGCTCCTTAACTTAGCATCGCACTCTGTCGGCGATCGTTTCAGTCGCATGTCCTACCCTCTGGGCAGTTGATGCGAGCAACAGGACAGAGGGCCTCCTAGCGGAGAACATAAGAACTACTTGCAACAACCTGCTCGCAAGAGAACGGACGATTTGTCTCGGAGCGGGTGACGGGTGGCCGTTCACCGCTCCCCCCACCCTCGGAACTCGCCCGCTCAACGCTCACCCCACCGTTCTCGACTCTAGCCAGAGCGTTGAGCAAAGCAACTCAGGTGTCACTATGGTCTCTGCGGTCTTAGCTCATGCAGTAATACAGCTCGCGGCTCGACCTGCTTGACTCAGCGCCTCTGCATCGGAGTTCGTCTATACTGGATATTGTTCTTCGGACTAATACCGATATGTATATTACATAATTATGTATACATCATTTGTTTTTATTTTATTTTTATTAGTTTAAACTGATCAGATGAGGTTCCTGCCGACTCCTCTTACTATAGGATTTTTTATTATGGACACTCGAATTTACACTTTAATTACGAGTGAACCAATAAACGTATCGCAAAATGTGATACACCAATATTTTCCTTGTTTTATTCTGCGTAAGGCTATATGCAGCACTTTGGTCTTACAGTCAAATATATATATTTTTTCTAATTGTAGTACGGATTTTGCTATTTTGGGCGTCTTCGGAAGGAAACGTTCACTTTAAAAATATATGGCTTGGGATGAATTTGTACAAGGTTAATGAAATTTTAATACATTATAGCCAAATACATTGTTAATGTAAATCTCAAGTTACAACATTTTCTGATCACCCAAAAAACCACGATAGTGCAAAATAAATCGATAATCAAAAACTTTGTCATATCGTGGAAATTTCAATAAACAATACAAAATTCTTACTCATTATCTGTGTTACTTCAAAATAGGATCAAATAAGATCAAAATACAGGTATAGTACTGGAATAAACCAAGTTTAAAGGGCAATGTGCCTTCCACTTATTTTCTATTGTGAATGAGTGGTGAGTCATGAAAAAGACCTAGTTCATTTCAGGGAGTGAACAGTTCTGATCCGATCTCTGAAAAGAACAGTTTTGCCCATCTCTAGTCAGGACGCGGCAGCAGTGAAGTCGGGGACGGAGCACTCCAGTGCTCGCCGACCGCTGGCGACACACATGAACTATCCGACGGAGGGAGATTGGAGCGAGACGACCGTTGGTTGGTTGCTCGGTTGGTCATCTCATCCACCGACGTGTATTTGGTCTTTTCATCGTTTCCGGGTCTGCGCGGTCGGTCCGTTGGCGTAGAGCAGCGAGGAAGTCTCCGTTGCGCGTTTCTGGCCGAGACCACTGGCGGTGTGCACGCGTGGTTTTAGTGTGAGGTGCTGCTTGCGAGTGCCACGAAGTTCGTCGCCCACCGATCTTGGACGTGAAAGTTGAATCCTCACTAAAGCTATTATCGAGCCTCAACTGTTTACATTTCTTCGTTTGATCCTGGAAGTCGCTGTTGGTACATTTCCGCGAGCAACAACGTGTGTGTATTTAAGTCGGCTTAGATTCCAGCCGTCTTCCTATGCAGTTTAACTTATTCCCCGTTACTGAAGTTGACCTGCCGTAGCTTCCGCCTTGTGGCCGTTGACGTTCCGGTTACCTGCCCTGGCCGTTGACGTAATTTTAGGCAGTGTATGTTCATCGTCGTGTTGTTGCTCTCCAGGACGGCGTGTAGCTCGACAGCTGAGATGTTGTTGATCGTTGCGGGCGCCAATATTCCGTGTGTCGTTGTACTGAGATCTTGTGGTCGTTTGCTGGTTGCCTGAAGCTGAACTGATTTTGTTGATGGTCGGTCGGTTCTCTGTTGGTTGGGTTGCCTTCAGATTAAGAAGTCGTTGGACAGGCTGCCTGTCTCACCTAAATGGGCGTTAGTGTTACAATCTCAGGACGACCCGTGGAAACTACCGGGCGTCGTTCCTTGTGTGTTCAAATGGCTCTGAGCACTATGGGACTTAACTTATCACCGAGCGAGGTGCCGCAGTGGTAAGACACTGGACTCGCATTCGGGAGGACGACGGTTCAATCCCGCGTCCGGCCATCCTGATGTAGGTTTTCCGTGATTTCCCTAAATCACTCCAGGCAAATGCCGGGATGGTTCCTCTGAAAGGGCACGGCCGACTTCCTTCCCCATCCTTCCCTAATCCGATGAGACCGATGACCACGCTGTCTGGTCTCCTTCCCCAAAACCAACCAACCAACTTAACTTCTGAGGTCATCAGTCTCCTATAACTTAGAACTACTTAAACCTAACTAACCTAAGGACATCACACACATCCATGCCCGAGGCAGGATTCGAACCTGCGACCGTAGCGGTCGCCCAGTTCCAGACTGTAGCGCCTAGAACCTCTCGGACACTCCGGCCGGCCCTTGTGTGTTACATAGTAATTTCCCTGTCTGAATTTTAGTTATTTGGTTGATGTGTGTCCTTCAGCCGAGTATCAATATCTCTTAAATTAATGTTCTTGTCTTGCCCTTAAGGCATGAGATTGTTACTTTTTGTATGGGGCCTTCAGTTCAATTTTGAATGAAATGTTTTAAGATAAGGCCTTCTGCCTCTTGATTGAAACTCTTCTTATTGCTTAATAAGGGGCCTCCAGCCAAGTTCCATTAAAATTAAATTGCTAAGGCATTCAGCCTGTTTAGATTGAAGATTCAGAAAATATTCTTGAGTGAAACCTCCAGAACAACCTTGTATTTCAATTTCTTGCTTAGGCCTAGTATCTTGGATTTTGAGTGTGGCCTTCAGCCGAGCTAAAGTTAATCAGAGGAGGTCGATTAAAGTTTTGAGTTTTTTGCATCCTTGTTGTAATACTGTGTGTTGATAAATAAAGTTTGTATGTTGAGTACAACTGACAACAACTTAGTTTGGCCCCTTTCCACAACCCAATCCGCTCTGTCCTGCTAGGTCAGGCATTTCAGCGGTATTCACATTCAGCGATCGTTCCTTTGATTATCGAGTTCAAACTGCCTTTCGTAACGGGTTGATTGTGAAGACGCAATTTTTTCATTTTGCTTTGTATTAATGAATTTGATGGCATCCCATGTACGGAAACTTTATTGTAGCGATGTAGTAGCATCCCTGAAAGTCACTGCAACATTCACTGTCGCACAGTTAGGAGCCAAGGTCTACAGAGAAGAAATTCACTGGGGATAGCTTTAGAACATATGTGGTAAGCAAGCCCCACCAAATCCTACAGGGAAGAATTAAGTGTACTTTTCCTACAATTTAGCTTTGCAGTTCATTTGACGTAACACTCCGCGTCAAACCTTCCGCAGAGTACAACTTGCGCGGTCATTGAGTCCGACGTAATAATGCGTAACGGCGGCAACCTGGTCTCTTTTTAAGAGGGGAAACGCCCTATCTTCTTAAAACGGTTGATGAGAATTGACCCACTTCATAGTGAGCTATCACTTGAGACTGGCTTAGGCGATCCAAATCGAGTTAACAGTGAATAAATAAATTTAATAAGTCTGGAGGAAACTGATCCCGCTTTTGTACTAATAATGGACCTAATTACAATACTGTGATAAGAAATTAATGCCGAACTGCAGTTGGGGAGAAAGGACAGAAATTCGATTGTAGTGGGGACCCAGAAACGACGGAGAGGCTTCGTCCACGCCTTAGCCCTCAGAGGTTCACAACCCCACAAAAGGCTACAGCAGTCCGCTCACCCCACCACCACCCCACACCGAACCTTGGGATATTGTGCGTTTCGTCCGCCAGTGGACCTCCCTGGGAACGTCTCTCACCAGACAAGTGTAACCCAAGTGTTTGCTTGGTAGAGTAATTATGATGCACGCGTTCGTGGACAGTGTTTGTGCAACAATCGCCTACGTAGTGTAACTGAGGCGGAATAAGGGGAACCAGGCCCCATTCGCCGAGGTAAATGGAAAACCGCCTTAAAAACCATCCAAAGGCTGGCCGGCAAACCGGACCTCGAGACTAATCCGCCGGGCGGATTTCTGCCGGGGAAGCAGCGCGTTACGCCGCGCGGCTAGCCGGGCGAGCGAAATTCGATTAAGATAACATTGATGCCCTTTGTGAAAGTGAGGAAAATCTACAAGACCTGTTGAATGGAAAGGTCTACAGATCACAGAATACAATCAGAATGTAGACTAGTAGTCTGTAGGAGCACCAGAAGTGAGACCAGTGACAAACTTCACATCAAAATATCTAGCATGTAGGAAAGCAAGTGAAAGAGTTCTGCTTCCATGGAGACAAACGCACACAGAGGAAGCAAGGTAAATATAAAAAGGAGGCACTAATCTTACACTATCACATCAAAAGTATTCGCACACTATTAGTAGACATTAATACAGGCTGTGTCGACCCTTCTCCGTTATCATGGCTTGAACTCAGCTGGACAGTAAGTTTCTGAATATCTGTGGAGGAATAGTATCCCATTCTTCCACAAGAGACTAGGCACTGGGGCCTCGAGTGAAATATTACGTTGTAACCCACCCCAAAGGGGTTCCATTGCGTTCAGGTCCAGATTATGTGCAGGCCAGAACATTTCAGGAACTTTTTTGGCCACATAGCATTGCCACACAGACGACACTTTTTGACAGGTGCATTGTCGTACTGATCCAATCATTGTCTCCGAACTGTTACTCTACTGCAGGCGGTACGCATTGCGTGAAGTGTGTTCACATCATTGTCAAGCGCAGTAAAGGAATCACATCCTAATGGCGAAAAATACCCCCATACCGTAACATCTCCTCCTTTGAACTTTAATCTCGGCACTACACTCGACTGCAGGCACCGTTCTGAAAGCGTTCGCAAGTACCAAAACCTGCCACAGGGTAAGCATGATTTATCACTCCAAATAACTCGTTTCCAGTGATTCACCGTACAGTGACGTGGGTCTTCACAACACCCCCAGCGTCGCTTAGCAATTTTTACAGAAATGTTTGGTTTCTGAGGAGCCCCTCGACTACTGTAGCTCATTCCTTTTAACTATCCACGCACAGTCATTGCGCTAGCTGGATTGCTAGTAACGCATTTGTAATTCACGAGTGATTCCTTCCACCGAGTTCTTGCCATTATTTTGTAACCGTCTTCCGCAATGGTTCCTGCTCGTAAGAACATAAAGTCTGCTTCGTCTTTATTTAGCTGGATTGTTCCTTCGCGTTTTCACTTCACAAGCACATCACCATAAGTCGACCTCGGAAGCTTTAGAAGCGTTTAAATGTCCGTGATGAATTTGGTTCACGTTCGACGTCACTGAACTCTGCTGACCGACCCATTGCGCCGTTAATGCTTCTCTGCTGATAACACAATACTCGTTGCTTCCTTTTGTACTTGCTGGTCAGCCTCTTGTGACAGTTGGTGGTGTCCGGATAATTTGGATCTAGATAGGTTGGGTTTCGGGCGCAGAATTGTGTAGAAGTGAGTCGTTAAATGTGAAAAAAAGGCAGAAATGTAAACTGTATAAACGTATGAGATCCAGTGTTGCCGGCCGGTGTGGCCAAGCGGTTAAAGGCGCTACAGTCTGGAGCTGCGTGACCGCTACGGTCGCAGGTTCGAATCCTGCCTCGGGCATGGATGTGTGCGATGTCCTTAGGTTAGTTAGGTTTAAGTAGTTCTACGTTCTAGGGGACTGATGACCTTAGAAGTTGAGTCCCATAGTGCTCAGAGCCATTTGAACCATTTGATCCAGTGTTGCAAAATGATTCTGAAAATGAATTTGACTGATAAGATTGAAAGTTGTGCGTAGATTCGCTAAGGTAAGAAATATACTGACGGAAAAAAACGTCACAATACAAACGAAAATAGGAAGATGTCTTCGTATATCTGAAAGATGATTACTCATATTATACGCCAATCGCATAAGAGTGGCGCTAGAAGCGCCACCGTAAGGATGCAAATCAGGTTTGCTTTAAATACAGTCTGTAACAGTCATTGTGATTCGGCGTTGTGAGTGGATGTCAGTCTTGAATGCCTTTAAGGCGACAAAGACGCCATTATTATCATCTCACTGAGTACGAATGGGGTCGTGTGATATGGCTATGAGAAGCTGGAGGCTCCTTCTGTGATATCGCAGATAGACTTGGCAGGAATGTAGCCACTGTAAACGTTTGCTGACTGCGGTCGTTACGGTGGTGGTTAATGTTTAACGTCCCGTCGACAACGAGGTCATTAGAGACGGAGCGCAAGCTCGGGTTAGGGAAGGATTGGGAAGGAAAGCGGCCGTGTCCTTTCAAAGGAACCATCCCGGCATTTGCGTGAAACGATTTAGGGAAATCACGGAAAACCTACATCAGGATGGTTGGAGACGGGATTGAATCGTCGTCCTCCCGAATGCGAGTCCAGTGTGCTAACCACTGTGCCACCTCACTCGGTGCGGTCGTTACGAGGATGTACGGTCGCAAGGGGACTGGCCTCCGGACGGCCGCATGGCTCTGGCGAGAGGGAAGACTATCGTGTTCGGCGTATGGCTCCAGCCCATCGTAGGGAATCCGCAGCAATTGGGACCACAATGACGCAACGGACTGTTTCAAATATTTTGCTTTAAGGACAGCTCCGAGACAGGTGCCCTGTGGCGTGCATTCCACTGACTACAAACCACCGTCCCTGGCGAGCTCACTATTGTCAAGGGAGAGATCATTGGAGGGCAAGGTGGAGGTCTAATGTGTTTCCGATGAAAGCTGATTATGCCTCGGTGCCATTCATGACTTAGAAGGAGACCAGTGAAGGGCCTGTAATCAACATGTCTGCGTGCTGGACACAGTGGACCAACACCTAGAATTGTGGTCTGGGATGCGATTTCGTTTGAGAGCAGGAGCACTCTCCTGGCTATCCCACGCACACTGGCTAAAAGTTTCTGCGTCAATCTGGTGGTTAGACCTATTGTACTACCATTCATGAATAGCATTCCAGGGGGTATTTTCCAACAGAATAATGCTCCCCCACATACCTCTGTTGTGTTCCAACATGATCTACAGATTGTCAACATGTTGGCTTGGCCTGTTCGATCACCAGATCTGTCACCAGTCGAACACATATGCGACATCATCGGACGAGAACTACAGCCTCATTTTCAAACAGTATTAACTGTCGCTGTATTGTCCGACCAAGTGCAACAGGCATGGAACTCCATCCCATAAACGGACATCCGGCACTGTAAAACACTGTGCGTACACCTTTCAATTCTACTACCGAACGCTGTGGCAGTTAGGCCTTCTAATAATGTACCAGCATTTCGAATTTGTAATGGCGTATCTCTTGCTGACATTAAACTGTGGTCTGGCAATGTCAATCACCAAAACATTCTATCTAGACAAATCTATTCGAGAAATTTCATTAATCTACATTTTTTTTCCGCCACTGTACTTGAGAAACGCTAGTGTTGTTATAACAATGTTGAGTGGAGTAGATACTACACTGCTGGCAATTAAAATTGCTACACCACGAAGATGACGTGCTAAAGACGCGAAATTTAACCGACAGGAAGAAGATGCTGTCACATGTAAATGATTAGCTTTTCGGAACACTCACACAAGGTTGGCGCCGGTGGCGACACCTACAACGTGCTGACATAAGTTTCCAACCAATTTCTCATACACAAACAGCAGCTGACCAGCATTGCCTGGTGAAACGTTGTTGCGATGCCTCGTGTAAGGAGGAGAAATGCGTACCATCACGTTTCCGACTTTGATAAAGGTCGGATTGTAGCCTATCGCGATTGCGGTTTATCGTATCGCGACATTGCTGCTCGCGTTAGTCGAGATCCAATACTGTTAGCAGAATATGGAATCGGTGGGTTCAGGAGGGTAATACGGAACGCCGTGTCTGGACCCCAACCGCCTCGTATCACTAGCGGTCGAGATGACAGGCATCTTATTCGCATGGCTGTAACGGATCGTGCAGCCACGTCTCGATCCCTGAGTCAACACATGGGGAAGTTTGCAAGACAACAACCATCTGCACGAACAGTTCGACGACGTTTGCAGCAGCATGGACTATCAGCTCGGAGACCATGGCTGCGGTTACCCTTGACGCAGCATCACAGGCAGGAGCGCCTGCGATGATGTACTCAACGACAAACCTGAGTGCACGAATGGCAAAACGTCATTTTTTCGGATGAATATAGGTTCTGTTTACAGCATCATGATGGTCGCATACGTGTTTGGTGGCATCGCGGTGAACGCACATTGGAAGCGCGTATACTGGCGTATCACCCGGCGTGATGGTAAAGGGGTGCCATTGGTTACACGTCTCGGTCATCTCTTGTTTGCATTGACGGCACTTTGAACAGTGGACGTTACATTTCAGATGTGTTACGACCCGTGGCTCTACCCTTCATTCGATCCATGCGAAAACCTACATTTCAGCAGGATAATGCACGACCGCATGTTGCAGGTCTTGTACGGGCCTTTCTGGATATAGAAAATGTTCGACTGCTGCCCTGGCCAGCACATTCTCCAGATCTCCCACCAATTGAAAACGTCTGGTCAATGGTGGCCGAGCAACTGGCTGGTCACAATACGCCAGTCACTACTCTTGATGAACTGTGGTATCGTGTTGAAGCCGCATGGGCAGCTGTACCTCTACACGCCATTCAAGCTCTGTTCGATTCAATGCCCAGGCGCATCAAGGCCGTTATTACGGCCAGAGGTGGTTGTTCTGGGTACTGATCTCTCAGGATCTATGCACCCAAATTGCGTGAAAATGTAATCACATGTCAGTTCTAGTATAATATATTTGTCCAACGAATACCCGTATATCACCTGCATTTCTTCTTGGTGTAGCAATTTTAACGGCCAATAGTGTACCTCATTCGATACTGTCGAGCTACGCTGTGCACACTTTCAGGACAGGGTAAGTGGGTACTCACCATGAGCGTGGCGTTGTGTATGTAGTGGAGTCTGTTGAGCACGCCCTTCCTGGCGGCGGTCGCGTGCCGAATCACCGCCGTCACCAGCACCGTGTCCCGGTTCAGGCACGCCGACGGCCTGCAACACACCGCAGAACAGTGAGCAGGTGAGGCACAGAAAATCACTTAGTCTCCAGCTAGTGCCATGCAGCTCAGTTCATTCTCAAAACTAAAGTCTGTTTAAAGAAAATTGTTTAATTTTCTGACATGTAGGCCCTAAAGCACTGGTCAAAATTAGAGAAAAGTCCTATAAATACATGTCCGGAAACAAATACAATGTAGGCCACTAAATAGTCAACATCGTGAAGGTGGCGTGGAACAGACGTCAAACTGGCGTGACATGTTTGGATATGTACAGAGACAGAGTGGAAATATAAAACATTCTAAGTGCCCATTTCTTCACTAAACTCCATTTCAGTGCTGCTGTGTCCCCGGCTGTGTAGTCTCTACCATTAGGCAAGATTAGGCGGCCACCTAAGAGCGGCAAAATTTTAGGGGCGGTAGCGGGCGAAAAAAATTAATTTCAATTGAACAGAGAAAATATGAGCAAATGAGGGGAAAAGTGGATAATAAGAAAAATTAAAGTATCGAAATGTTTTGGAAATCATAGGGAACAGTTGCTTAGTAATTCTTTACTTGCTTTGACGAAAGTAAATACATTGCTTCTACCAACCTGAGAACTAAAGCAGCCGCTACTGAGTACGGATCGAAACAATGGAAAGTGCCACTGCCTTCAGACAATCACGAAATCCATCCCTCACCGGGATTCGAATCTGGACTCATCTAGGACGAATGATCAGAAGCCAATCGCTTAGACCACTGCGCCTAAGAAAAATTGTAGTACCCTCAATGGAGCACTCAAACAAAGCATCATTTATTTATTTTATCGCAAGAAACTGAATGAGGAAAAAGATGAGAGTCATTTTTCATTGTAAAAATATTGCGATCAAAACAAGCTAAATAACACAACGACAGTAAAATGTTTCAGAATGTCTCCCACAATATGGCATAAATTCTAAACTGAAGGATAAATTCATTCGTACCAGAAAATAGTTCCATACATTTATCTGCCCATTTGCTTGTAATTAAATAAAGTAAGTAATTGATGTCAAATTTGGATGGACTGAGGTATTCAAGTGAGTTCTGTTTTAAAATTTGCAGCACATAATTCCCATTTCAATTGTTTGGGGAAATTTCAAAAATTGAAGACAAAAAATGAGAGACCGATGATTTTTGTTGTTCTCATTCACTTCTGAAGCAACGTAGGACAAAACATGAAAATTAAAGACCATCGATAGGCAATGAGAACGGCTGGTGACCTTAGTTTGATGATTAAAAATATGACAGGACAGTTGCAGTGTTGTGCCGCTGGATACTCGTGGTGGTGGTGGTGGTGGTGGTGGTGTGTGTGTGTGTGTGTGTGTGTGTGTGTGTGGCGGGGAGGGGGGGGTGGGGATGGTTGGGGGACGGAAATCGGGGAGACGGATGGTAAAGGGGCGTCATTTTTCAGTTCTCGCCTAGAGCAGAAAAACACCTAGCACCGGCTCTGGTCACCAGAACTCTGTTGCATGCCCCTAGATTAGTATTTCAATCATTCGTTACTAGACAGCGCATGATCTTTGTGATAAACGATGTTTCCCAGTGGAGTTCTAAGTGTCATGCGTTAAGGTTTCCTCCATGTAGCCTGGCATGTTTTGAAGAGTAGATGGATGAGGTTGAAATTTACGTCGCATATTAAGACCTATAGTTTCTAGGAGATGGAGAAAAACTGTATCTACTGAGTAACCCAGTCAAAAAGTTACGACCATTTGTGTAACATACTTCGATAGCCGCGAAGTCACTCATCAAAATCCACTGGGTGCTTTCCCTTGACCCAGACGCATGAAATAGGGCAAGAGCAACGTTTCACAGTAAACCCAGAGGAAAAATTCGAAAACCGTTAATCTGCAGTTATATCACACGAAAAAAAATCATTTGCTATGAGATGTCCGTCCATCTGTTAAGACCGTTTTTTCTGAGGAACAAGAAGATAGATCAGGTTTACATTTATATCACATACTGGGGTCTACAGTCCTTTGGTACTGTAGAAATTTTAAAGCCAATGAAATCAAAAGATACAGTGATTTATGTCACATATTTTGATACGGACTCACTCATTAAAACCTATAGCTTAACTACCCCCTGATGTAGAATCATGAAATCTGGCAAGAAGAATGGTTTCATAGTAAAAGTAAAGGAACAATTAGAAAACTGTTAATTTGTGATTATACCACACGAAACTATTTCTTTCAGCATTTGTTATCCCATTTCAGGCTTGAAGTTAAGACTTTTTTGAAATTCTTGGAAATCCCAGGACCGTTATCTTGCCACTGCCAGTATCCGTAACAGGCAAAATCATCGAGACCCTCGACTCCCGGAATGGATGAGCTGTCTGCGTACAAATAATCAAGTTTGTACGGAACCGCCAGTGTGCGAGTCCTACTAGCACCTACCCAATCTTTGTTTGCGTGCTCAAATTTTAACACGACTACATGTTTCGAGATGTAGCCTCTTCATCGGGCAAATATCACAGTACAAAAACATTTAACTTCACTACACATAGATCTTAGTGTAGGAGTATTTTGCTCTTAGCGTGTGGTGCGGACTGCTTGCCGAGGAAGAGAGCGAACTTCCCATTTGTGAGGAAGTCTATTTCAATTTGTGGTCTATTACCAACAAGAAAATGTAAAGATTCAGAAATAGATGTTCCCTTCTTATGTTATCGCCATCACTTTCGCTCTCTGGATTTTTGTTGTCTTTTCTTTGTGATCTTTTGAAGTTCACTAACAACATTACCGTGCACAGAAATCAAGTCAGCGGCCTAAGAAAAGCTCACTTTAACTGCATTACCTACATGCTGGTGATATCTTTTACTTTCTAATGTTTTCTTTACACTTGGGAAAAGTATCTTTGATACCAGCACATGGAATGTGTAACGATAACTGAAAATGTGAAATATTTGTCATTACTCATGACAAACAGGTAATTCCGCCAAAATCACAAAGATCTAATTTTTGAGAATATGTATCCATACATACTACTGTATTAACATCATTCCGGTGAGTATTTAAATTTCCCATTTTAGATGCTGAATACTTTAATTTGTTCCAACATGTCCGCCTTCCAGCTCTTGCCTAAAATGTGCACCACTAGAAGATTATCAAGTATAACTCTGTGACTTATTTCGCTGAAATATTTTTCTACAGTTAATGTTGAGTCTGCAACAATGTGCTCCTGGAACCTTGTGAAACATAAAACTGCTAGAATGAAAAATGCTCCTTTTATAGCAAAGAAAGGCGAATATGCCCCAGGCAGAGTTAGGGATGTAAAAGAAGAGAACTAGCTTCTCGACTTACATGGCAACTTCAAAGTGTTTTATTTGCAATAGTTAGCCACAGCTTCTAGCAACGTCTCTACATAGTTTCCGCTCTGTCTGAGACATATGTCGCAGCGTTTTACCAACTTCCCAATATTCTCGTTCATGGAAGGCAGCCGCCTGCACTTTTCGCCGAATCTCTACGCTGATCTGCAACTCATTGTCTGTGCCAAAACGTTGACTTCATAGCCAGCGGTTCGTGTCAGCAGAGATGAAAATCAGAGGGAGCAAAGTTCTGGCTGTATGGAAGGTGATCAAACACTTCCCATCGAAAATGCTGGAGAGTGTGGCCGAGAACTGTCACGAGGAAAAAAATACATGACAGTTATGTTTGCGGGCTCCACCAAATCAGACGAAGTATCTCAAGGGCACTCATACTTCGCGAGAGATGCTGTTTTCTAGGCATCTTTACGTGCTCAGAACTGAACAGACAGGCATGACGTGATCAACGGGCATGCTAGAGACACTGTCCAACATACCTTTGCACAGTTTTATCGTTGTTCCATTTCGCGACCGATCGAACCTTACTTTCGAAATACGCTTCGTATCTTTTCAAGTAAAGTAACATGATACATGATGTCATGTTGTTTAACATGACACATGTCATTGTGTCATCCAACACGACATTTGTCACATCGCACAATATGACACCACGTGTCATTAAACTTCAGGCTACATGTATCCTCACCCGCAAATACATAAAGGAAGGTTATGGTATAACGTCCTCTCGACATGTAAGTCATTAGTGGCGGAGCACAACCTCTGAATATTTCAGCGATGGGGAAGGAAATCGCCGATACTCTTTCAAAGGAACCATCCCAGCAATTGCCTACAGCGGTTTAGAGCAATCACGGAAAACTTCAATCAGGATGCCTGGACACGCGTTTGAGCCGCCATCCTACCGAAAGCGAGTCAAATGTACTGACCACCGGGCCACCTCGCTCGGATCGCAAATAAAGCGAGGGAAAAACTTTTTATGTGCCTCTGTAAGAATCATAATTTCCCTTCATTGTCCTGATGAGGAATATACGTCGACAGCAGAAGATGCAAACTGCAATCAGCTTCAAATGCCAGCTCCATAAATTTTCTCAACAGCGTTTCGCGAAAAGAACTTCTTCCTTCCACGGAGTCCAGTTTTTCACGAAGCATCTCTGTAATACTCGCGTGTCGGTCGAACCTACAGGCAACGAATCTAGCAGCATGCCTCTGAATTTCTCCAGTATCTTCCTTTAATTCGACTTGCGGGAGATACCAGAAAGTCGAACAGTACTCAAGAGTACGTCGCACTTGTGTTGTACACTCAGTCCCTTTTATAGCACAGATCAGGTAATCTTTGTTAAAATTCTCCCAATAAACCGATGTCGACCATGCGCCTTCTTAGCGCTCATTCCATTTGACGCCTAGATATTTCATCGATGTGACTGCGTCAAGCAACAGGCTGCTGATACTGTATTCGAATATTATGGGATTATTTTTCCCAATAATCTGCATTAATTAACGTTTTTTTCTGTATTTAGAGTAAGCTGCCATTCATCACACCAACTAAGTCATCTTGTATCCACATACAGACACTGAATGTCACAACTTCAGGTGCACCACTGCGTCATCAGTCAACGGCCGCAGATTACTTCGCACCCTGTTCGTCAGATCAGTTATGTACACAGAGAATACGAGAAGTGCCATTACACCTCCCCGGCGCACTCCTGACGATATACCGTACTTGTCTGTGATGTATACTCGCCTTCGAGGACAGCGTTCTGGTATCTATTCCGTAAGAACAGGTCATCCACAAATCTGTAAACCTAATCCGTATGCTCGGACCTTCGTTAACAGTCTGCAATGAGGCGCTGTGTTAAACGCTTTTCAGAAACCTAGGCATATGAAATCTGCCTGTATCCGCAGTATATCACTCTTCGCGGCAATCATATTTTTGCGAAAATAATCCGTATGATCGTATCTTGTTAACTAGATTGCATTTCTGATCGTTGTAGCCACAATAACACTATTGTCAATTAAAGCATCCTAACTTACGTAGCAGGTATCTGATGACATTAAAAAGTGCTGATCGGTGTATGCGACCAAAGAAAACTACCTGTGTTGTTTTGCACCATAATTCGGTAGGATCCTCCATTTAGCTGACTTGGAAACTGCGGAGCGATCCTACAATCAAACTGGCTACTGGGGAGCTGCATGCGGGCAAAACTTGTACCTTTATTACTTATTATTTGTTAAATCAGATGTCAAACAGGCATATAAAGCTTTTCTCATTAGTGTAATCGTAAAATGCTAATGAAAATAATCTGATCATAGCGTGTAAAACAAAAGAAAATTTAGAACAGCCGGAACCACTTCGCGCGTTGTTGTGTTGTTACGAACGATGCCCCCTATGAGACATCTACACTGGTAGTATAGCTCAATCTTACTGGCGTACGAAATTGTGTGTTAGCTGAGTACATGATTAAATTTTGGATTGGTAACCAGTAAATATATACTTGGTGCCCCGAGTTTTTGAGTACTGCAGACAAACTTTATGTACTGTTCATTTGTTAATGAAAAACTTATTGATCAAATTTTTCTTGTGATCTGTAGACCGTCTGGCGATGTCAGAGCACTGATTATTGGCGATAGTGAGTTTGTTACACTTCTGGAAATTGAAATAAGAACACCGTGAATTCATTGTCCCGGGAAGGGGAAACTTTATTGACACATTCCTGGGGTCAGATACATCACATGATCACACTGACAGAACCACAGGCACATAGACACAGGCAACAGAGCATGCACAATGTCGGCACTAGTACAGTGTATATCCACCTTTCGCAGCAATGCAGGCTGCTATTCTCCCATGGAGACGATCGTAGAGATGCTGGATGCAGTCCTGTGGAACGGCGTGCCATGCCATTTCCACCTGGCGCCTCAGTTGGACCAACGTTCGTGCTGGACGTGCAGACCGCGTGAGACGACGCTTCATCCAGTCCCAAACATGCTCAATGGGGGACAGATCCGGATATCTTGCTGGCCAGGGTAGTTGAATTACACCTTCTAGACCACGTTGGGTGGCACGGGATACTTGCGGACGTGCATTGTCCTGTTGGAACAGCAAGTTCCCTTGCCGGTCTAGGAATGGTAGAACGATGGGTTCGATGACGGTTTGGATGTACCGTGCACTATTCAGTGTCCCCTCGACGATCACCAGTGGTGTACGGCCAGTGTAGGAGATCGCTCCCCACACCATGATGCCGGGTGTTGGCCCTGTGTGCCTCGGTCGTATGCAGTCCTGATTGTGGCGCTCACCTGCACGGCGCCAAACACGCATACGACCATCATTGGCACCAAGGCAGAAGCGACTCTCATCGCTGAAGACGACACGTCTCCATTCGTCCCTCCATTCACGCCTGTCGCGACACCACTGGAGGCGGGCTGCACGATGTTGGGGCGTGAGCGGAAGACGGCCTAACGGTGTGCGGGACCGTAGCCCAGCTTCATGGAGACGGTTGCGAATGGTCCTCGCCGATACCCCAGGTGCAACAGTGTCCTTAATTTGCTGGGAAGTGGCGGTGCGGTCCCCTACGGCACTGCGTAGGATCCTACGGTCTTGGCGTGCACCCGTGCGTCGCTGCGGTCCGGTCCCAGGTCGACGGGCACGTGCACCTTCCGCCGACCACTGGCGACAACATCGATGTACTGTGGAGACCTCACGCCCCACGTGTTGAGCAATTCGGTGGTACGTCCACCCGGCCTCCCGCATGCCCACTATACGCCCTCGCTCAAAGTCCGTCAACTGCACATATGGTTCACGTCCACGCTGTCGTGGCATGCTACCAGTGTTAAAGACTGCGATGGAGCTCCGTATGCCACGGCAAACTGGCTGACACTGACGGCGGTGGTGCACAAATGCTGCGCAGCTAGCGCCATTCGACGGCCAACACCGCGGTTCGTGGTGTGTCCGCTGTGCCGTGCGTGTGATCATTGCTTGTACAGCCCTCTCGCAGTGTCCGGAGCAAGTATGGTGGGTCTGACACACCGGTGTCAATGTGTTCTTTTTTCCATTTCCAGGAGTGTATTTTAACAAACTTTAACCTTGCGTGTAAAATAACTTTAATCCCTTTTAAAATTTCGACTAAGTCAGTTAATAGGCTTTCTGAGCTTGAATATCAGTGTCACGAGTAGTAGCTATCCATTTCAGCCAACTGCACTTGATGAGGATCCGACGTCCCGCCTTTATATGCTCTGGGACAACTAGGCGGAATGAAGTCGCCAGCTCAATACAATTTAGAGACTTTTGCGATGTATACCGATTCCTTAAGATTCAACTGCGACCCGCACAGAACTGTGGAAGGCTATACCAAAATCACAATAAAACTTTCGTAAGTAGTCTAACACCACTGATGTTTCTAGGAAGACAGACACAGCGTAATCTCCTGAACAGAAGAATGCTAGGAAGTTTCAAAATGAGAACTTGGCGATGGAACTACAAACCAGTAAATCTACAGTTCCTTACCGTCTGCATTAGTAAACACCGATTGCAAAAGACGTACAGTGAGCTTGGCAGCTGCTACGTTAACGCACGTGGCATCTTCAGTCTGCACACCCTGCACGAATTTCGAGACGACGCGTTTCTCCGTCTTTGGCAGAGCGCCCTGTCTGTGAGGCGGCAGGTCTCTCTGGCTGCTACCCTGCTACAGAGACTGCAGAAGCAGCCGGCGCCTGCCCTGGTTCGGAGCATCTGGCCTGCGTCGCACCGCCGTGCTGGGTGTTGCCGACATAGCTAGGCGCACATCAACGGCGTTTCCATCTAAATGCTAAGCGGGCTGCTCGCCGCCTACTTTGCTGCGCTACGCCGTGCTCTTCAAAGCAGACACGATTCGGTTACTGTAACGCTGTCACTCCACGACGGAGGGTTCCGTAACACTACACTCCCTTGGTGTTCCATTCGTTAACTGCAAGATGACTTTTATCGAGACTGAACTACTCAAATGTAGCAATGCACAGATGCACCACTGTGGGCAGTGGACAGCGTATTATTTGATTTAAAACTAGTTCCACTCGTCAGACGCGAGAATCAGTGGAAATTATAGAACACAACAGCTTCAGATATTGATCACTAAAGCTCGACTTCTCGCATGATAGCTTACATTCATTGCCCTGTTACCAACACGTTAGAGGGCTAAAACTCAGCGCGGCACAAAGGCAACCCAAAGTAGAGGGACTTGAGTCTGCAGTGTTTGTGGCAAGCCCATATTCACTTGTACACACAAAAGAAAAAATTATCATTTGGAAAGCAAGGGCCACACCGATATTCAGTAATTTGTATTCCAAAGAAGGCTCACTGGTGTATTTACGGGGATTGGAACTTAAATAGTGGCAACTATTTTTTTCACAACCGATACAAAAGAGTTACATATTTTCACCTGTTACTGTCCTTCAAAGTAGTCGCCAGCGTTGTGTAGAATCCGTTGCCAGCGATGTGGAAGGCGTAGTATACCGTTAGCAGAGCCTGTTCTGTTGATAGTGCGAATGGAACGTCTAATCTCTGGAACAGTTCTGAAGTGAATGCCACGAAATGGTTCCTTCATCTTCGGAATCAAATCAAAGTCCTTGTCAAGGACGTAAGTCCGGGAAGTATGGTGCATGGTACAGTACTTCCCAGGCTCATCGACCGAACGGAGCAGCCACAGCTTGCGCTGTATGCGCCCTCGCATTGTCGTGCAGAATGATTGGTGGATTGCGCAGAAAGTGTCGCCGCTTCTTTCACAACGCTGGTCGCAGGTGACTTAAGTCCTTGTGACTTTGATTTTATTCTGAAGATGAAGGAACCACTTCGTGGCATTCGCTTCAGAACAGTTCCAGAGATTCGACAGGCAGTAGACCGTTCCATTCGCACCATCAAAAGAAAAGTCTCTGCTAACGGTATACTACGCCTTCCTCATCGTTGGCACCGGTCTCTACACAACGCTAGTGACTACTTTGAAGGACAGTAAGAGGTGCAAACATGTAATTCTTTTGTATGGGTTGTGAAAAAGTAGTTGCCACTATTTAAGTTCGAACTCTCATACTATCGAACCATTAACTTGTTATGGTTACAAAATACTGACATGAATTATTTACAGAAGAATCAGTTATAAGAGTCAAAGGACGTGAAAAGGAAGCCGTAATTAGGAAGGAATAAGACAGAGTTGCAGCTTATGACGGTGTTATTCAATTTATTCACTACTGGCCATTAAAATTGCTACACCAAGGAGAAATGCAGATGATAAAAGGGTATTCATTCGACAAATATATTATACTAGAACGGACATTTGATTACATTTTCACGCAATTTCTGTCCATAGATCATGAGTACTCAGTACCCAGAACAACCACCTCTGGCGGTAATAACGGCCTTGATACGCCTGGGCATTGAGTCAAACAGAGCTCGGATGGCGTGTACAGGTACAGATGTCCATGCAGCTTCAACACGATACCACAGTTCGTCAAGAGTAGTGACTGGCGTATTGTGACGAGCCAGTTACTCGGTCACCATTGAACAGACGTTTTCAATTGGTGAGAGATCTGGAGACTGTGCTGGCCTGGGCAGCAGTCGAACATGTTCTGTATCCAGAAAGGCCCGTACAGGACCTGCAACATGCGGTCGTGCGTTATCCTGCTGACATGTAGGGTTTCGCAGGGATAGAATAAAGGGTAGAGCCACGGGTCGTAACACATCTGAAATGTAACGTCCACTGTTCATAGTGCCGTCAATGCGAACAAGAAGTGACCGAGACGTGTAACCAATGGCACCCCATACCATCACGCCGGGTGATACGCCAGTATGGCGATGAAGAATCCACGCTTCCAATGTGCGTTCACCGTGATGTCGCCAAACACGGATGCGATCATCATGATGCTGTAAACAGACTCTGGATTCACCAGAAAAAATTACGCTTTGCCATTCGTGCACCCAGGTTCGTCGTTGAGTACACCATCGCAGGCGCTCCTGTCTGTGATGCAGCGTCAAGGGTAACCGCAGCCATGGTCTCCGAGCTGATAGTCCATGCTGCTGCTAACGTCGTCGAACTGTGCGTGCAGATGGTTGTTGTCTTGCAAACGTCCCCATCTGTTGACTCAGTGATCGAGACGTGGCTGCACGATCCGTTACAGCCATGCGGATAAGATGCCTGTCATCTCGACTGCTAGTGATACGAGGCCGTTGGGATCCAGCACGGTGTTGCGTATTACCCCCCTGAACCCACCGATTCCATATTCTGCTAACAGTCATTGGATCTCGACCAACGCGAGCAGCAATGTCGCGATACGATAAACGGCAATCGCGATAGGCTACAATCCGAACTTTATCAAAGTTGGAAACGTGATGGTACGCATTTCTCCCCCTTACACGAGGCATCACAACAACGTTTCACCAGGCAAAGCCGGTCAACTGTTTGTGTATGAGAAATTGGTTGGAAACCTTCCTCATGTCAGCACGTTGTAGGTGTCGCCACCGGTTCCAACCCTGTGTGAATGCCCTGAAAAGCTAATCATTTGCATATCACAGCATCTTCTTCCTGTCGATTAAATTTCGCGTCTGTAGCACGTCATCTTCTTGGTGTAGCAACTTTAATGGCCAGTAGCGTACATTGAGCAAGCTGTGGAAACGCATTTGGAAGATCAGGGCAACGGAATGGATAATGTCTTGAACAGGGTTATAAGGTGACCATCAACAAAAGTAAAACAATGATCGAATTAAATCAGGCGCTGCTAAAAGAATTAGATTACGAAGTAAGACACTAAAAGTAGCGGATGAGTTTCGCTATTTGAGCAACAGAACTGAGTCGTGGTGCAGCAGTTTGATTTACCTTTGTTCGAATACCCTCTTTGCCTCATACATCGATAACGGTAAACTCTTTGTTTGCAACCAGAGGGTATGATGTAGGGGAGCGGATGAAATGAAAGCTCAATACTGTCTCAATACTGTTCGCTTTGTGACCGACCAGCAGAGGAAAACAAGATACGATGGCGCTCGTTGAGATGGCGTGAGCACTGGCGCGCTCCTAGTGGTAGTTGTGCTCTTACTACGGACTTGAGTGTTGAATGGATGCGGCATACCTATATTGCCGTGGTACGAGGGTTATTCGGATAGTAAGTTCCGATCGGCCAAGAAATGGAAACCACTGTAAAAATCTAATAATGCTTTTCACATATGTGTTCGGCAGTGTCTCTAGTATGCCTGTCGGTTACATCACTTCGCTCTTTTCAGTTCTGAGCGCATGGTGAGCATCTAAAGATGCGTAGAAAATAGTGTCTCCCGCCAAGTATGAGGACCTGGTGAGAGATTTCGCCTGATGTTACGCAGCCCACGTTACAGAGCTGTCATACGGTTCCTACTTCGTGACAATTCTCGGTCGCAATCTGCAGGGGCAATGAAAATGCTCCTGCAGCGTATTCGGTGGGAAGTGTTTGATCACCCGCACTACAGCCCGCAATTGGCTCCCTCTGTGTTTCATCTCTGCTCACATTAACTACTGGCTATGAAGACAATATTTTCGCACAGACAACGAGCTACAGATGAGCGCAGAGAATTGGCGGGAAGCACAGGAGGCTGCCTCCTATGGCGAGGGTATTGAAAAGTTGGTACAACGCCACTGACTAATGTGTGAGTCGGACTGGTGACTATGTAGAGCAGTGGCTGGAAGCTGTAGCTAACTGTTGCAGATAAAATATTTCTGATTATCACAGTGGGTTCCATTTTGCGATCAATCGGAACTTACATTCCGAACAGCCCTAGCATTTTGAATCGTGTAGCGACGAGAGGGTTCGCTGGCATTGGGTACAGCAGACGGAATCTTCTACTGCACGCCTTGGGTAGAGCTATGACTGTTGTTATACGGCAGTACGATGGTGACGTTTCACCTCGATCATGAACATCCTTTTGATCCGACTTGATTTTTCCGCTTACTGCGGAAACTTCCTTTGTTTATTGGTGAGTACTGACTAATTTCCTTGCCAAGCTGGTATTCTTATGGGGAAACCTATCGGACTCTCGTCGTCTGCCACCGTCAGGTTTTCCTTCTTTCTTTCCTTTTTGTTAAAGAACGGGAAGTGAGCCCGGGAAAGAGTTAAGAGTAGTTATCCGGGCTGTGATAGAATTCGTCCTGACACTGACGCTTCTGAAGTAATTAAAGTGTAGCAAGTTTGGTGATAAATTGTCGTAATGGTTAAATAATTACCTAATTTCGTAAGACACTGTTCGGAGCAACTGATACATTAAAATGGATATTTTGAGGCGATTCCTTAATCAGAATATTAGTTGCTAAATTCCAAGTAGGAAATTTTTTTCATTTGTGGAAACCTGAACGGGTTCCTTTTAAACTGTGCGTATTCATTTGTTCTGAGCCTGTGCTTATATTTCTTTCATGTGTTCCAGATAGCTAAATAACTGTGTTTGTAAATCCTAGAGCTTGTACTGATGGCTGACGAGGGTTATGTATGTCATGACTTTGTGGGCCTTTGTCACCGCTACGTGTAATTATTCCGTCACCCTATGCCAGTAATTACGCCCGCAGGTTCTAGGCGTGACGCCTGAATGTGTTATTACTCTAATTATAGACAACATGCAGCCTTAGTGATGTACGAAGTTTAATTCTTTAAGTGGCACAGAAAGTAGTTCATTCAGCACAACGCTGTGTAAGCTTTAAACTGGTTTTTAACTTTGTTGGTGTCTTGCAGTTTTACTTTGGTTGCTAGTAAATTTTCTCACTGTAAACTCTTTGGCCTGTAACCGCAGTAACGTTCTGAAGTTTGAAGTTAATTTAGCGTTTCAAGGTTTAAAAAAGAAGTTGCGATTGAATTTTCTTCTGTAACGTTTGTTTAAGTCTATTGTGGACGTGTTCCACTAAAAATGTAATTAAGGTCGTGTTTACCCATTGGGAAATTTTGTTTGTAATAATTGTGTTTTTAAGTATTATGTGTGTCTTAGCTTCTCCAGCACCTCAGGACCCCACCACCTAGCTCCTAGCTGTTGCTCCAGTCCAAGAATAAGTGATGAGGACCAAAACAGAAAGGATGCAAAACATAGACTGGTAACCCAAGAAAGGAGACATTTGTTAAAATCAAATATAACTTGAATGCTAGGAAGTCTTTTCTGAAGATATTTGTCTGAGTGTAGCCAAGTGTGGGAGTGAAAAGTGGATGACAAGCAGTTCAGAAAAGAAAAAAATAGAAACTTTTGAAATGTAGTGCTACAGAGTAATGTTGAAAATGAAATGGCTGGATCGAATAACTAAAGAAGAGGTACTGAATCGCACTGAGGAAAAAAGAAATTTGTGGCACACTTGACTAAAAGAAGCGATCTGGTGATAGGACAAATCCTGAGGCTTCAAGGAATCGTCAGTTTGGCAGGAAAAGGAGGTGTGAGATAGACAAAGGCTTGAACACAGTAAGCACGTTCAAACTTATGCAAGAAATCTGTATGGTGCGAAAAGCGGCAACTTACTATAAGTAATAAAAAGTGCGAGTTCATCAGCATGAGTAATGCAGGAAGATTCAGAAAAGATCGTTTCAACTAGCTCTTTATATTTATATACCTTCTTGTAAAATCATCAGATGATTAAAACAAATTGCAAAACGATTTAGATAAGAAATCTGTATGGTACGAAAAGTGGCAACTGACTATAAATTATAAAAAGTGCTAGGGCGTCAACATGAGTACTAAAAGGAATCCGCTAAATTTCGACTACAGGATAAAACTGACAAATCTAAAGCCCTACAATCAACTACACATTTAGGGACTACAATGACGAATAATGTAAGTCAGGACGATCATATAGATTAATTTGTGGAAAAAGCAAACCAAAGAATGAGATTTATTGTCAGAACACTTGAAAAATGTAACAGGTGTACTAAAGAGACCTTTAACACTATGCTTGTCCACGCTCTTCTAGAATATGAAAGTGCGGTGTGGAATCCACGTCAGACAGGACTGACGGAGGACATAGAAAAAATTCAAAGAAGGAGAGATCGTTTTGTATTATCGCGAAATAGGGGAGTAATTAAAGAAAAGGTGATTTTCGTTGCTGCGGGATCTTGTTATGACATTTCAACTTCGTCCTCAGAGTGTGAAAATATTTTGTTGGCGCCCATCTATCTGAGGAGGACTGATCATCACAATAAAATAGAGAAATCAGAGCTCGCACAGAAATATTTATGTGTTAATTTTCCCGCGCGCTGTTAGAGGGTGGAATGGCAGAGAATAACCTTAAACGTGGTTTAATGAATTTTCTGCCACACACTTAATTGTGAATTGCGGAGTAAACGTATAAGAGACTTGCACCTGATGGGAAAGCGTGGAGAGCTGCATTAAGGAAGTCTACTGTCTGGAAACCATTACAACAACACTACCTTTCTTGCATAACGTAAGACACCAGCTCCACGACAGATTTCAGAGGCGTCAAAGCTTAATTACGAGGTGCAATCAAGTAAAAACATCTTATATAATTTTTCTCACAATCTAATTATACGAAATGAAACTCGACTGAATTTCCTCATGTTGTGAAATCAGAAGAAGCGATCTGTTTTACTTGGTAAAAACTTTCTAAAGCCAAGATCGCATAAATATTTCTTTATTTACAACAACCGTTTCGATAGATTTTGCTCTCATCTCCAGACATTTAAAAAATTTTGTTACAAAACGCGTTCATTTTGAGTTGTAATCTCATATAAAGTTGTCACAGTAATGGCTAAAATGTAGCACGTTATACTAAGGTTTGTCACAAATAAAACAGTTAAAAAAAAGCACCTTCTGGATGTGGCCATGTCCACATATGTAGTAACGCTAACACATGAGTTTTGCGACATGAAATCGCAATAAACAATAAAATGCACAGTATGCCATCTGTGTTGTTAGCTGGACATGTTCTAATCGTTCGAAATCCACCGTAAATGGCGTATAAGTTGGATCTTCAAAGACTGGAACAGGTTCAGAGAAGTTCTTGTAGAGACCATCCACAGCCCAGAATCAATCGTCCGTATGTCTCAATCACAAACGTTACCAAGGTCAGGTGTGCCTTCTCCCAGTACTCGACATAAAGTGTCCAGAATTGCTCCTTAGAGCTCTTCACTCAAAGAGTCCCAGTCTCTATTTGACTCCCATAGTGTTCTGCTATTGTCTGCTTTTCCATTGGCTGAACATTATCACCCCACAAGACACATCGTTCTTACATTCTGCAGACTTCATTTGATTTTTCTTGACTACTTCCCAGAATAAACATGTTACAGCAACGTTTAAATAAAGGAATGCTGTAAAACTTCTGTTACTCAGATCGTTTACAATAAATAAAATTAATACTTGGTTCGTAAATAAGTAAGCCAGTATTTTTCCAAATGTGTGCTCACGATATATGACACCAGATTGTCCTTGCATATTGTTTGAACTGTTATTTATGCCTTTTCGACAGAAGCATCTTTTCGTTCTTTTTTCAATCAAAGTGTCCGCTAACGCGTGCGACTGACCATTTGTAAGCTAGCACAATTTTCTAACAGCACTTGCAATCAAGATTCGAATGAAGTTTCTGGCAAAATGGTAAACTGTTTATTAAATAACTACGCAAGTATGACAAATATAAGATTGAGGAGGATACTATGTTCTGACTAACATATGCATAATGGAAAACTATAAATAAGTCATAAGTCAATAAATAAAATAGATACAGATGAATGGCTTTCAGGGATGACAGCTGTAGTGCAATAGTATAATCTGAGATACGCTTTGTTGAAATTGCATGAAGCAATTGAAAATTGTTAATTCAGACGTTCAATATGTAAATATTTATTTACTATGAATTATTAATTTCTATAGTTTATGGATATTGAAATGTTGTGTCATTCCACGCGCCTTATTTATCTGAGATTGCCGATGTATTCATAATTGCGTTAATATTTGATTGTAAATTTTTATAGACTCTCAAAGAACTGTAAGAAGCCATCTTTCAGCTTGTCTCAAAGTCTTCCCTTGCTGGCCATTCCGCTTTCTGCCAAGCGAGCGACTGTTATCCAGCTCCCCTCTTTTGGGATTTACCCACATCCATTGTTCGCCCTGGGCTGTTCTTGAGCAGCCGTCGGGCCTGCTGGCATTTAGCTGTACACCATATGCACCCTATCTCGTAGCATTTCTAGGGGACCGATTAGCTCTCCCACCTACGTATAATGCTAGGACTGATAAGGTAACGCACGAGGATGCCCTCTGCAGAACCAGCGAGAGAAGGAATATATGGAAAATACTGACAAGAAGAAGGGACAGGATGATAGGACATCTGGTAAGACATCAGGGAATAACCTCCATGCTACTAGAAGGAGCTGTAGTGGGTAGAAACTGTAGAGAAAGAAATTGGAATACTTCCAACACATAACTGAGGACATAGTTTGCAAATACTACTCTGAGATGAAAAGGTGGCTGGAGAGGAATTCGTGGCCACCACATCGAATTAGAAGACCGATGATAAAAAAAAAACAAAAAAGAAACCGATGTCTTATTTGGAATGGTTTCCGTTTACAACAATAAACAATGCAACATGCATTGTACAAAGTATCAACTGAAAAATACTATTTTTAAGACTTTCGCCTCTAAGAATTATCGTAAAGGTCACTGTACAAGTCACAATAAATTCTCCAATATCCCACTGTAAACTTCATTGCATTTGTGCAATCTTAGGAGAACATGTTGCGTTGCTCGTCAGAATGCCTCTAATGGTGTAAGATCCGACGATTGTGGTGGCCAGTTAATTGTACCACGACGATCAATCCAGCAACTTGGGTAGATGCGGTTGAGATCTTCCCTCACATGTCTGGTGAAATGTGCTCTGCCCCGGAAACGATTCGGAATAGAGCACGTGTCCATATGAAATTTCTGGCTTCAAATAGGTGTTCCTGTCTTATCCCGGAGTACTGACCATTCCTGCTGGGACACATTCTGGATGTGGGGGTCTAGGGGAGGGCCGAGGGTGGTGCAGAAATACACAAGCGAGTCCTCATGAGCTCCAGAGTAGGTGGGCGGCATACACAATATATCACCTAAGGACGGTGATTTTGGAGGCCGGGAGGGGGGGGGGGGGGGAGCGGGGGCTGTGATTTCGGATGTGGCGCCACGCCAGTTCCTTGCGCCAGCTGACGTCGCTCGGTCTCGCCGGGGGCTAGATTTGCCCATCTCACCTTCGTCTCACTACATAATATCCCTTGGCCCATGCCAGCGGGTGGAAGGCGGGAATCCAAGCCACCTTCACGTGCGTGCATGTCTCACTATATAACGTCCTGTGGGTGTTGGAGAAAGCAATTCCTTTATTCCCACATACATTTAGCAATAACTTAACACTACACACGTGAATGAATTGTGTAGACATGAACAGCACGGAATAACTAACAAAAGCTAAGTCAAAGAATAACTATATCACTTCACGTAAATTAACACTTCACGGAATGTTTATGAAGCACTGTACACTTGTAGGGATCGATTGTCAGAAAGAGGTCAATACATGACTCCCCCCTTTAATGCTAACGATACCGCAGATTAAATTTCGCACGCCGTCCAGCTCTTGTAACTACTTCTTTCTTGAAACCGGCGGTGCGTCACGTGTGTCAGTGGTTGTGTCAGGGAGTGGTGTAGTAGTCCTCGACGTCGGTCTTGGTGTTGCAGTGACTGGTGTTCGCTGAGCGTTGTGGTGTTCATGGGGAACAGGAACACATCTTGTAGCTTCTCCTGTCTTCTCTGGTTTGTGTTCAGTGGTAGCTGTGGTGTCTGTTGCGTCCAGAAATGCAGGCTTGATACGGTCCACTGCAACTGTGGTGGGTGTACAGTTAATCATCACGCGGAAAGTATTGGTATCCCTACTGACTACCAGATATGGTCCGTCATATGGTGGCTGCAGTGGTTTACGCACAGCATCATTGCGTAAGAATACATGCGTGCACTTGTCTAGCTCCGCAAAAACGAACGAGTGTCTTCCAAGCTGGTTTCTGGGCATTGTTGGTCTCAATTGGCGTATATGCTCTCTTAATCTTGTGGCGAATTCTGAGGCTGTGATTGTATCATCTGCCACGCTGTGCAGAAATTCTCCAGGTAGGCGTAACGTTTGTCCATACACCAGTTCTGCTACTGTTGCTTTCAGATCACTTTTGAAGTACGATAGGTAGTATCTCTGTCCAATTCGGTGTTGCGTGACATCTCAGTGCTGCCTTTAACTGTCGATGAAGACGCTCAACCATGCCATTTGATGCGGGGTGGTATGCCGTCGTGCGTATGCGTTTCATACCTAATAACGTAGCCAATGCTTTGAAAACGTAGGCTTCAAATTGTCGTCCTTGATCAGTTGTAATTCTCAGTGGAACTCCAAAGCGGGCAATCCAACCACGAAAAAATGTTTGAGCTATAGTTTCTGCAGTGATGTCCTTCATTGGAAATGCTTCAGGCCACCTAGTAAATCTGTCAATCACCGTGAGGCAATAACTGTAGCCTTCCGATGTCGAGAGTGGGCCGATGATGTCAACATGCACATGGTCAAAACGCTGATTTGGTGGAAGAAATGTGCCTAATGGTGCCCTGACGTGCTGTGTGATTTTATTCCTCTGGCACGCCAAGCATTGCTTCACAAATGGTTTACAGTCTGTGTGCATACATGGCCATACAAATTTTTGTTTGACCAATCTGAGTGCGGCTCTTACTCCTGGGTGTGACAGATTGTGCATTGATGCAATTGCCTGTGTTCTGAATTGCTGTGGCACAAATGGACGTATCATTCCTCCTCCTACGTCACAGTACAACTCAATGCTTGCTTCAGGAAATGTCACGAGCTGTAGCTTCAATCCTTTCCCTTGTTGCAATAGATCACGCAACTCACTATCACATTGTTGCGCATGCGCGAGGGCGTCGTAATCAATGGCCTTTGTCACTGCTTCCACCTGTGCGATGTCATCTGCTGCTGTGGACACTGCTTCTATGCGAGAAAGTGCACCAGCTGGAACATTTAGCTTCCCTTCCACATACACAATGCTGGTCGTGAACTGGCTGATATAATCTAAGTGTCGCAGCTGCCTGGGCGATGCTTTCTCTGGCTTTACCTTAAAGGCATAGGTAAGCGGTTTATGATCTGTGTACATCGTGAACTGTCGCCCTTCTAATGCGTGTGTAAATTTTTTTACTGCCGCATGAGCTGCGTACAGCTCACGGTCATATGTTGCCCAACGTTGCTGAGATGGTGACAACTTATGACTATAAAATGCAATGGGCTGCCATAACTGATCAATTTGCTGCTGAAGTACGGCACCAATGGCAGTGGACGAAGCATCAACCATGAGAGCGAGTGGAGAATGCGCGACCGGGTGTGCTAATTGTGCGGCCTCTGCTATAGCTTTTTTTATAGCGTGAAACGCGGTGTCCGCCTCGATAGTCCAATGCACACTGTGGTTAGGTTTAGGTGCGCCTTTAAGTAGTTCATTCAATGGTGCAGTTATCAGTGCATGATTGCGAATGAAGCGTTGGTAGAAATTCACTACTCCAATGAATCGTCGTAATTCTCTGACTGTGACAGGGCGGGGGTATTTGTTTATGGCCTCTACTTTACTGTGTGGCGGTCGAATACCCTGTGCATTCACCTAATATCCTAGAAAGTGGACCTCTTTCTCACCAAAAACACACTTGGCAGGATTAATTACTAGTCCATGTGTGCGTAGGCGGTCAAACACTTGTGCCAAATGCTGTAAGTGCTCCTCTTCCGATGCAGACATCACCAATAAATCATCTATATACACGTAACAAAAATCTAAATGTCTTGTAACCTCATCCATAAAACGTTGGAAGGTCTGGGCGGCATTACATGGTCCGAATGGCATTCGGGTGAATTCAAATAAACCGAATGGTGTTGTCACCGCTGTTTATGAATGTCTTCTGCAGCTATAGGGATCTGATAGTAAGCTCGAACTAGATCAATGGTAGAAAATATAGTCTTACCGTGAACATTTGCAGAAAAGTCTTATATATGTGGAACTGGGTACCGGTCTGGAATGGTCCTTGCATTGAGTTGGCGATAGTCACCGCAGGGGCGCCATCCATTCTTCTTTTTAGGCACGATGTGAGTTGGGGATGCCCAACTGCTACTAGAAACTCTGCACATACCTTGTGACAGCATGCTGCGAAATTCCTGCTTTACCACTTTTAGCTTTTCGGCCGTTAAACGTCTAGGCCGAGCGTGAGTTGGCGGCCCTGGCGTGGTCAAAATGTGGTGGACGGTTGTATGCTTGACTGGTGGGAGAGTAGGCGATTGCTGTGTGATCTCGGGGTATCCTTTCAGTAATCGTATATATGGTGTGTCGCCTGTGACTGTGCGTACCTCTAGTGGTGTGATACAACGGACTTTTCCTGTTGTATGCAGACTAGTAGTCAAATCTATTAGTCGCTGACGTCGCAGATCTGGCAGTAAGTCGTAGAAGGACAAAAAATCTGCTCCGATAATAGGCTGTGATACATCTACCACTGTAAATTGCCATTCAAACACACGGCGTAGCCCCAAGTTAAGGAATAATGTTACTCGTCCGTATGTTCTAATTTTGGAGTCATTGGCGGCGTATAGATAACAGTCGTCGCAGCTCCGTCGTGATAGGCGGTTTGCTGGATATACGGACACTTCTGCGCCTGTATCGACGAGAAACTGTAGTTTTGTTTCGCGGTCTGTTACAAAAAGTCGGCGAGTGTTTGCACTGGAAGTTATCGCTGCTACGGTGCCTGCCTTATGTTTCCACTTGCAAGGTGGCGTATACTTTCGTGCATCATTACCAAATGTCTTGTGGTACCAGCATAAGTTCTGTAGTGATGGTGATCGACTGCGACTTCGTGACCGTCGGCGGCGTGGCCGTTGGCGGTTGTACATTGTTTGTAATGCAGCTACCTGTGCGGTCAACTCAGCCAGTTGTGATTGTAGGGAGACTAACGTCACTGTGGGAGAATTTTCTTGTTGTGGCGTTAATGCTGAGACACTTGATGTGGGATACATTTCAGTTAACCTGTCGGCCGTTTGTGCTAGTGCGTTTAAATCGCCTGCACATACCGTGAGAATTTTTTGAGTATCTGGCGGCAACCGAGACAACCATATATTTCGTAGCACATCATCAGTTACAGTGTTATTTGCCAGAGTGCGCAAACGTCGTAAGAGTTGTGATGGAGTGCGATCTCCGAGTTCTTCAGTGCGCAGTAACTTCTCTAGTCGTTTTGCCTCTGATTGTGACAAACGCGTTATTAATGCGTTTTTAATGGATGCATAACGATCGGTATCCGGTGGTGCGGCTAGGATATCTTGTACTTCTGCTGCTAGATCTTCTGTAAGTGCTGCAACCACATAGCTGTACTTAGTTTCGTCCGCCGATATTTGTGCGAGGACGAACTGGCTCTCTAACTGGGCAAACCACAATAGAGGATTATGTAACCAGAATGGTGGAGGTTTTATCGTCACCCTGTTAATTGCACTGCTGGCTTCAGGTTGAATTGAGACTGGTGAATCGGTAATTATCGTGCTGAAACGAGCGCGACGCGGCTGGCACGGAAGTTACAAACGTGAACGTCGCGGATCTTCGTTAAACGCTGAAGCCGACGCGGATGTTAACATAGTTCGTCGGGTATCACCAAATGTGGGTGTTGGAGAGAGCAATTCCTTTATTCCCACATACATTTAGCAATAACTTAACACTACACACATGAATGAGTTGTGTAGACATGAACAGCACGGAATAACTAACAAAAGCTAAGTCAAAGAATAACTCGGAATAACTAACAAAAGCTAAGTCAAAGAATAACTGTATCACTGCACATAAATTAACACTTCACGGAATGTTTATGAAGCACTGTACACTTGTAGGGATCGATTGTCAGAAATAGGTCACTACAGTACCTTGACCATACCAGCGGGTAGGGGTTCGAGCGACCTTCATAGTTTAAAGTTAATATATATCGAGAAGTGGTGCGCAAGCGAAATATTTATTCCTTGACTTCGCGTTGCTCCATGCCGAGCGAAGAAAAATAAGAAAATCGGAATGCGACTGGACTTTGTTACGAGACAGGATAACGAGAGGGCGCGTATGAAGTGTGTGCAATGAAACAGTTATTGTTAGCCGCCATATTGTATAATTTGTGCTTTATGATATTCACAAGTGATATGTAATGTTAATGTGGAGTTGAGTAACGGCCAGAATACAGTCTGTTGCATTTCAAAGGTTACTGCGCGTATTTAATTTTGATCAAAGGATTCTGTGATGAACTATTATGTGCTAAAAGCTTGTATAGGACTTCAAACATTTGGTGGTCGATGCTTGCTGTAGAACCTGCTTCAATAACAGGGCCAAAATCATAGATAAAGTTTTCACTGCTAAAAGGAACTCATTTCACTCGCAGACAATCAGCGAATGACGAGATGCGAATGGGAGTGTTCCAATTCGAGAAGATCCTATAGAAGGTTTCTTTCTCTTACCATTTCAAGAATTTTACAGGCGACCGTCGGAGTCGGCAAGAGAGTAACGTTCTACGTGTACGAAATTACCTACGCTGTGGGGGAAGTCGACGCCATATGGGATATTATCCTGCACAGATATACAGAGACACTACACACACTAGTCCAAAAACAACGAGTTCAATATTACCAGCTTAAAACATTAATTTCTTCTTTTGCGCAGTAATATTACAACTTCCACCCTCTTTCGAAGATCCAGACGCTACTACCGCGTCTATGTATGGGGAACATCGTGGCAATCCCGGTAGCCAATAATTTCTACCTCTGATGACGATGTTGGAGGCAGCTGTCCAAGGCTCCAGTATTTTATTCGAAATGCAACTGTCCACAATATAAATTGTATTGTATTGCTTAAAATTGTTCCTGTTTTGGTAACAAATGTTAATGTACTCCTAAGATTATAAATTAGTATACACTTATCATGAACACGGTAGTATATATTATTCTTGTTTTCTTGTATGATTAATAATGCTTATGCTTCTTGTTTGCAATAGAGTAACGAACATATATAGAAGTTCAACTGTACAAAAGCCACGTCCACTATGACAGGCTCGAGGATTTGCCGAGCCCTCATGTGGGTGAGGCTTTCCGTGGAAACAGAGCATCCCGTTTTTAGTCATTCCTGTTTTGGCCATCTGATAAGGAAGTAGATCTTAAGTTTACAAATTATCTCATGTAAATTTTATTCTTCTTTGATTTTATATGTTTCTTAAATTTCAAACTTTCTAAATTCTTTTTAGAGTTTCTTTGTATTAACAATATATACAAAAAATATATACAATATATAAAAAAACGAATAATAAACAGAGGAAGGTTAGTGGCACACCGTGCAAGAAATCGGGTCCGCCTCCACGTGGCTAGGGACGGGCAACGGTGTGAGAACTTTCATGAACATCTAGAAGTTCTCACACCGGCTAAGAGACCATGAGTGCCACTAACGCTACATTTTGTAGTAGCAGTACAATCCACCATAGCTACTAGACGGTGGGTTTCTCTGTAAGTTAAATGAAAAAAAAAGTCCACAATATAAATATCACGTTGCGATGGAAGTGGCGGCGTACCTGTAGGGAGACTCCTCAGTGCAAAGCCTGCCAAAGGGGACGCTGCGCGGGAAGACGACGGCGACGCGCAGGTTCTGGATCTGCTGGTAGAAGATGTTGTCCTCGAGGTCGCCGAATGGGATGGTGTTGGGCAGCGCGGGCTGCGGCACCTGGCTCACGTTGACGGCGGCCAGCAGCAGGCAGCGGGGCTCCGCCGCGTCGCGCCGCAGCTGCAGCGACACCGCCAGGTTGGTGTTCGCGTGGAAGTTCTTGCCCGTCGTCGCCAGCACCACCTCGCACCGGAACACCTGAAGGCCGAGACACGCACTTCTCACGTCTCTCCCCTACGCCAGTACGTCTACACTGTGCAAGCTGTGATAGCAAAATGTCAAAAACTAAATATAAGAAAAGTTAGTCACCACAGTACACCACTGTTAAGGTGGGTAGGACGTCAAACGGGTCGACTTGGAGCAGGAAGGATTCAGGATTCACACTTATTGCAATGGAAGTTCGAAAACATAACAAAATAATTTTTTAACGTGCGAAATTTCATCATTTTTTCACTTACTAATGGCTGCATTTGTCGCTATAGGTACACTTTTCTTCATAAGTTAGAGAGATTCTTCGATGAATTTTGCACTGCATACATACCATACTTACAGGTGTATGAAACTCTAGAATTTATTTAATTTATAAAAAAACGAATGAGCTGTTGTATTTTAAACTTCATGTTCAGAAAAAACACAAATTTTGTAGTTAATTACCTCAATTTTTACAGTAGTTCTTAATATATTTGGAAAATTCTAGAGATTCATACACCTTTAAGTATGGTTTGTATACTGTGCAAAATTCATCGAAGAATCTCTCTTACTTATGAAGAAAAGTGTACCTATAGCAACAAATACTGACATTAGTAAGTGAAAAAAAGGTAAATTTCACATGTAACAAAAATCATTTCGTTATGTTTTCGAACTTCCACTGCTATGAGTGTGAATTCTAAATCCTTCCTGGTCATGCTGACAAAGTTTTATGCATTTATTTGTAAAAGTATAGACAGTGGAAATTAAAATGTCCTGTGATGCATCTCCTGCTCCAAGTCGGCCCGTTTGACGTCCTACCCCCCTTAAGCTTCTGAATATTCACATAAAAGGAAATTGAAGACATTATCTAGAAGTCGGTATGGATTTATATCAACGGGGCAAGTTGAAAATTTTTGTCTCCAGCTTACTAATCAGGTGCGCTGACACAACACTATCTCGACAATATGATCACCACAATTGCAGAGAATAACCTAGCACGCCTCCGATCAGACCCAGTTCTCAACTAACACCACACAACTGATGTAGTGCCGCTGCTCATTACCCTCGTTACTCACCGTATCTCACCGATTCCCGTAAGAGTTTGAGCTTGGTGTGCATCTGCTCTGAAGACGTCATTGGCCGTCATCACTTTAATTATATATGTAGTGTCTGTTCTGTCGGACGTGTCCGAAAGGACAGACACCACATATATTCTGAAAATTGTCTGCGAAGAATACATTTTTAATCGATTAAAGCGCTGTTACCATATTTCCTTAGGCGCCTTTTTTTTTTTTTTTCATCAGTCTACTGACTGGATTGATTTGGCCCGCCACGAATTCCTTTCCTGTGCTAACCTCTTCATCTCAGAGTAGCACTTGCAACCTACGTCCTCAATTATTTGCTTGACGTATTCCAATCTCTGTCTTCCTCTACAGTTTTGGCCCTCTACAGTTCCCTCTAGTACCATGGAAGTCATTCCCTCATGTCTTAGCAGATGTCCTATCATCCCGTCCCTTCTCCTTATCAGTGTTTTCCACATATTCCTTTCCTCTCCGATTCTGCGCAGAACCTCCTCATTCCTTACCTTATCAGTCCACCTAATTTTCAACATTCGTCTATAGCACCACATCTCAAATGCTTGGATTCTCTTCTGTTCCGGTTTTCCCACAGTCCATGTTTCACTACCATACAATGCCGTACTCCAGACGTACATCCTCAGAAATATCTTCCTCAAATTAAGGCCGGTATTTGATATTAGTAGACTTCTCTCGGCCAGAAATGCCTTTTTTGCCATAGCGAGTCTGCTTTTGATGTCCTCATTGCTCCGTCCGTCATTGGTTATTTTACTGCCTAGGTAGCAGAATTCCTTAACTTCATTGACTTCGTGACCATCGATCCTGATGTTAAGTTTCTCGCTGTTCTCATTTCTACTACTTCTCATTACCTTCGTCTTTCTCCGATTTACTCTCAAACCATACTGTGTACTCATTAGACTGTTCATTCCGTTCAGCAGATCATTTAATTCTTCTTCACTTTCACTCAGGATAGCAATGTCATCAGCGAATCGTATCATTGATATCCTTTCACCTTGTATTTTAATTCCACTCCTGAACCTATCTTTTATTTCCATCATTGCTTCCTATATGTACAGATTGAAGAGTAGGGGCGAAAGGATACAACCTTGTCTTACACCCTTCTTAATACAAGCACTTCGTTCTTGATCGTCTACTCTTATTATTCCCTCTTGGTTGTTGTACATATTGTATATGACCCGTCTCTCCCTATAGCTTACCCCTACTTTTTTCAGAATCTCAAACAGCTTGCACCATTTTATATTGTCGAACGCTTTTTCCAGGTCGACAAATCCTATGAAAGTGTCTTGATTTTTCTTTAGCCTTGCTTCCATTATTAGCCGTAACGTCAGAATTGCCTCTCTCGTCCCTTTACTTTTCCTAAAGCCAAACTGATCGTCACCTAGCGCATTCTCAATTTTCTTTTCCATTCTTCTGTATATTATTCTTGTAAGCAGCTTCGATGCATGAGCTGTTAAGCTGATTGTGCGATAATTCTCGCACTTGTCCGCTCTTGCCGTCTTCAGAATTGTGTGGATGATGCTTTTCCGAAAGTCAGATGGTATGTCGCCAGACTCATATATTCTACACACCAACGTGAATAGTCGTTTTGTTGCCACTTCCCCCAATGATTTCAGAAATTCTGATGGAATGTTATCTATCCCTTCTGCCTTATTTGACCGTAAGTCCTCCAAAGCTCTTTTAAATTCCGATTCTAATACTGGATCCCCTATCTCTTCTAAATCGACTCCTGTTTCTTCTTCTATCACATCAGACAAATCTTCACCCTCATAGAGGCTTTCAATGTATTCTTTCCACCTATCTGCTCTCTCCTCTGCATTTAAAAGTGGAATTCCTGTTGCACTCTTAATGTTACCACCGTTGCTTTTAATGTCACCAAAGGTTGTTTTGACTTTCCTGTATGCTGAGTATGTCCTTCCGACAATCATATCTTTTTCGATGTCTTCACATTTTTCCTGCAGCCATTTCGTCTTAGCTTCCCTGCACTTCCTATTTATTTCATTCCTCAGCCACTTGTATTTCTGTATTCCTGATTTTCCCGGAACATGTTTGTACTTCCTCCTTTCCTCAATCAACTGAAGTATTTCTTCTGTTACCCATGGTTTCTTCGCAACTACCTTCTTTGTACCTGTGTTTTCCTTCCCAACTTCTGTGATGGCCCTTTCTAGAGATGTCCATTCCTCTTCAACTGTACTGCCTACTGCGCTATTCCTTATTGCTGTATCTATAGCGTTAGAGAACTTCAAACGTATCTCGTCATTCCTTAGTCCTTCCGTATCCCACTTCTTTGAGTATTGATTCTTCCTGACTAATGTCTTGAACTTCAGCCTACTCTTCATCACTACTATATTTTGATCTGAGTCTATATCTGCTCCTGGGTACGCCTTACAATCCAGTATCTGATTTCGGAATCTCTGTCTGACCATGATGTAATGTAATTGAAATCTTCCCGTATCTGCCGGCCTTTTCCAAGTATACCTCCTCATCTTGCGATTCTTGAACAGGGTATTCGCTATTACTAGCTGAAACTTGTTAAAGAACTCAATTAGTCTTTCTCCTCTTTCATTCCTTGTCCCAAGCCCATATTCTCCTGTAACCTTTTCTTCTACTCCTTCCCCTACAACTGCATTCCAGTCGCCCATGACTATTAGATTTTCGTCCCCCTTTACATACTGCATTACCCTTTCAATATCCTCATACACTTTCTCTATCTGTTCATCTTCAGCTTGCGACGTCGGCATGTATACCTGAACCATCGTTGTCGGTGTTGGTCTGCTGTCGATGCTGATTAGAACAACTCGGTCACTGAACTGTTCACAGTAACACACCCTCTGCCCTACCTTCCTATTCATAACGAATCCGACACCTGTTATACCATTTTCTGCTGCTGTTGATATTACCCGATACTCATCTGACCAGAAATCCTTTTCTTCCTTCCATTTCACTTCACTGACCCCTACTATATCTAGATTGAGCCTTTGGATTTCCCTTTTCAGATTTTCTAGTTTCCCTACCACGTTCAAGCTTCTGACATTCCACGCCCCGACTCGTAGAACGTTATCCTTTCGTAGATTATTCAATCTTTTTCTCATGGTAACCTCCCGCTTGGCAGTCCCCTCCCGGAGATCCGAATGGGGGACTATTTCGGAATCTTTTGCCAATGGAGAGATCATCATGACACTTCTTCAATTACAGGCCACATGTCCTGTGGATACACGTTACGAGTCTTTAATGCAGTGGTTTCCATTGCCTTCTGCATCCTCATGTAGTTGATCATTGCTGACTCTTCCGCCTTTAGGGGCAATTTCCCACCCCTAGGACAAGAGAGTGCCCTGAACCTCTATCCACTCCTCCGCCCTCTTTGACAAGGCCGTTGCCAGAATGAGGCTGACTTCTTATGCCGGAAGTCTGATTATTTATCAAAATTTAGGCAGTGGCGGGGATCCAACCCGGGACCGAAGACGTTTTGATTATGAATCAAAGACACTACTCCTAGACCACGGGTAGGCGCCTACAGGTGTTGAATAACGATCAGCTTGGATTCCAGAAAGTTAAAGACACCAGGGGCAGTTCTGCCATTCTTTGTCTCCGGTGGGGTCCTAGAGCTGTCGCAGCATCTAGAGTATGTGTAGTCACTAGTTTTATCTTCATATGTTTCCACGTGTGGTGTTTTTCTTTTTCTCATAGCCTCCTTCATGCCACCTAAGCGGGCAACTTGGGTCTTCCTCCTCTCCTTCTTCACTGAGGGAGTATTTCAAGACCTTCTTTGTTCATCTCTCATCTGTCATTAGGATTGTGTGTACATATCAGGACAGCTGCTGTTCTTCTATACGTGATGCTTTCTCGAGTCTCGGTCAGTTTCTGAATCCCCGTGTTTCTTACGTTGTCTTGCCGAGGCAGTCTATACGATCTTCTACAACTTTCAATTTGTTTTTACTTTTTTCAAGTAAGCTTCCAGCACTCTCATCCATAGGTCTTTACTTGCCAACTTACCTTACAAGACCATAACAGAGGATTTAGCTTCTGAACTGCTGCATTCTCGTGGCTCCTTATTACTGTATTTCCCAATTAGTTGTTGTGTTTCCCAGTAGGATCCTATCCAAATATTTCAGTTTTTCACTTGCACTAATGTGCTGGCCCTTTAGTATTATGTTTACTACATTTTCTCCGATTCCTAATTATTCAGTCTTTTCGAAGTTTACTTTCAATGCCTACTTTATTATATTCTTCTAATAATTCTCTTAGCATAAGGGAGAGATTATCGTTGACAAAATTACTGGAGAAATCAGCGATCGCATACAGTATTTGGAAATTATTTGTAACAGTTTTCAGAACAAGCCACGTTTATTAAACCTTTTAATAAACATAGCTTGTGGTCTAGAATGTTGAAATTTAATTCCAGATATCATCTTCTTCACTGGCCACCATTACCTGATAACCCGAAATGAAAAGGTTGTACATACATTGATCCTTTGTCATATGAGCACCCATTCCAGCAAATTTCATTTTCCGCAGGTTAAGACTGTCTGGATGTATATTTTAACAGTATATAGGAGAAAGGCAGCCTCAAAATTTTATTCCCAACTGTGATTAAACACTCTGCAAAATTGTATAGCATTCGGGAGGACGACGGTTCAATCCCGTCTCCGGCCATCCTGATTTAGGTTTTCCGTGATTTCCCTAAATCGCTTCAGGCAAATGCCGGGATGGTTCCTTTGAAAGGGCACGGCCGATTTCCTTCCCCATCCTTCCCTCACCCGAGCTTGCGCTCCGTCTCTAATGACCTCGACGGGACGTTAAACACTAATATCCTCCTCCAAAATTGTATAGGTAGCACACACTTCTAACATATAGGGTGAACCACAAACCACTTGCGCTGCAAATAGTTCGGACATCGAAGGCCATATCGATACACGGTTTTCACGTAATTGAATTGTAGGCAAGGGAGCGTATTTGTAGCCAATACACAGATTTTGAGACGTTGATGAAGGTACAGTTTTTTTACAAAAGTTATAAATTTTTAAATCGAACAATGCACATTAACAGAAAAATTAAAAAAGTAGCGTAAATGAGAATGTCACTGTTGTTTGTTGCAGGAAGCCAGTGCAAGCAGTGTACGAGTTATTGTATTGCGAACGATCTTAACACCGACGGCTGTTTGCTCCGTTCTATTGCTTAGATGCTAGGCGGCGATGTCATGTTTGCGTACATTGTGTTGTGTGTACACCAGGGGCGGGCAAACGTTGCACGCGGCTCATGAGCACACAGCGCTGCACGTGTGCTGCTCGCGTGCAATCGTCGAACGGAGCAGTGGCGACAGCCGGCAGGTTGCCGCAGTGTAGTTCCAGGCTAAGCTGCGGACGTTGAAGCGAAGCGACCACTGCGTAGTGAATTTCAGTAACCGGAAAATGCAGAGTGAATCAAGGAAACGGAGAATTGGAGATTTGCTATCTTTTAAAAAGGAATGGGAGAATCATTTTTTCTCTGTGCAGAAACGTCAAAATTGGAAATGTATAATATGTGACAGTATTCTCGCTGGTCAGCGGGAGTTTAATATTGAACGCCATTATAATAAATTTCAGTGTGTTTCCATTCTTAGTGCAATAAAAGAGGAATTTCTCAAGCGATTTAGGGATATATCTTACTTATCCCAAGGTTTTGAATAGTTCTCGAGACAATCTGCTGTTTCCGTAGATGATATTCATCCCAGTTTGCAAATGGACTTAATAGGTCTACAGCGTAATTCTCGTCTGAGAGACAGGTTCCTTTTGGCAAGACGTGTGATAGATTTTTATCACGACTTTCCACAGCAAGTTTCCTCGTCTCCATCGTGAAGCCGCGAAGATAATGTCAATGTTTGGCTCGATATACGTTTGTGAGAGATTTTTTTCTGTTATGAAAATTAATAAGTCTCGGTTAAGAGCAAACATCGGTAATGAAAATTTGCGTAACTCTTTGCGTTTGTCTGTATGTAGAAATTTTGTTCCAGACATTAAACGTATTGTAAACTCCACCTGTGATAATTAAATAAAACGTATCGTAGGTAATAGGTACTCTTTCAAACGATGACTACTTTCAAGCACTCCTACTACCCTTATTCCTTCATTCAATAAAGCAGGCCAGGAAACAAAACGCATTACAGAGGAAGAAGCGGAGAGACGGTATGGTAGGGAGAGGAGAGAAGCGGGTGGCCAGCTTGCCCCTGTGTGCACGCAGAACACCTGTTAACTGCACACGTGCATGTGCACCGCACACGTGCATAATTCCTGCCCGCCCCTGGTGTACACCGAGATTGCACTGAGACGATCCTGTCACTCACTGTGTTACAGTGGACATAGTACGAGGTGCCTGGAAGATGCTATTTCCCAATGCGAAAAAAGCGGACAAGTTCTTGGTGTATCGCGAATGTAGGAAGTATGCCGTTCGTGCGATTCCCTGTACACCGGAATATGTCGCAATAGCCATCAACTTCTTCAACCTCATGAAACAATTACAGATGGTATGAAACGGCGTATTACTGCTCCTTGCGTTGCAATTTTTGCTGAAATGCTAGAACGTGTGCAGCAATCGTCATACGGCAGGGTGCAAGCTTGTATTGACGCTGATAGTGGTTATTTTGAGAACAGGCTTTAAAAGAGAACAGATCGTTGCTTTACGTGTCAGACCTCACTGAGCTACTTCATTCAACATCGTTTGTGTTTCATTTGTCCTAGCCAATGTCTCATTTAACAATACGACACCTCCAGAGACTTAATAACATCAGTTTAGGGTTGCATAGGCGCACCCAGTAGAAATAAACATTCCTTTGTATTACAACATGGAACAAATAACTGTCGGTGTCCACAACATTCAAACTACGATATCTCGCGAACTGCTTGCACTAGACTCCTGCAACAAACACCATTGACGTGCTGATTTAGTCTAATTTGATTGTCGTTCTGTTAACAGGCATTGTTGCATTAAAATATTTATACCTTCTTAAAAATAAATACATGTTAGAAACTCATAGCACTCTGTGTGTGGGATGGATAGGCGGGTCCCTGCCTACCATCCCAATCTGTGAAATCCACATATCAGTGCCGCCTTGTATTACGGAAATATGTGCAGTGCCAAGTTTTAGTTGATTCACCCTGTATACCTTTTCAATGACATTTCGCCTCAAGCCCTCAGTTTTTTCAGCAGCATAGTGTCATACGCCTTCACGAGATGTTGCTGTTCTGGTCTTCAGTCCAGAGACTGATTTGATGCAGCTCTCCATGCTACTCTATCCTGTGCAAGCTTCTTCATCTCCTAGTACCTACTGCAACCTACATCCTTCTGAATCTACTTAGTGTATTCATCTCTTGGTCTCCCTCTACGATTCTTACCCTCTACGCTGCCCTCCAATACTAAATTGGTGATCCCTTGATGCCTCAGAACATGTCCTACCAACCGATACCTTTTTCTAGTCAAGTTGTGCCACCAACTTCTCCCCAATTCTGTTCAATACCTCCTCATTAGTTATGTGATCTACCCATCTAATTTTCAGCATTCTTCTGTAGCACCACATTTCGAAAGCTTCTATTCTCTTCGTGTCCAAACTATTCATCGTCCATGTTTCACTTCCATACATGGCTACACTCCATACAAATACTTTCAGAAATGACTTCCTGACACTTAACTCTACACTGGATGTTAACAAATTTCTCTTCTTCAGGAACGCTTTCCTTGCCATTGCCAGTCTACATTTTATATCCTCTCTATAGCAACCATCATCAGTTATTTTGCTCCCCAAACAGAAAAAATCCTTTAGTACTTTAAGTGTCTCATTTCCTAATCTAATTACCTCAGCATCACCCGACTTAATTCGACTACATTCCGTTATCCTCGTTTTACTTTTGTTGATGTTCATCTTATATCCTCCTTTCAACACACTGTCCATTCCGTTCAACTGCTCTTCCTGGTCCTTTGCTGTTTCTGACAGAATTTCAATGTCATCGGCAAACCTCAAAGTTTTTATTTCTTCTCCGTGGATTTTAATACCTACCCTGAATATTTCTTTTCTTTCCATCTCGAGATGTATGAACATAAAATGACTAAAGTTGGGTTGTTTTGAAAATCAACCGTATGCGAACACAATTTATCATTGTATTTACCCAGACGTGTTTCGACACCTGTGTGTCATCTTTTGTGGGTCACATTTTTATTTATGTAAAATACAATAAGAAATTTATAATAATTTAACTGTTGTAGGACTACGAATTACAGTATGTGCAATTTACTTTGTTTTGTTTAGACGCTCACCTTAAAATTACATCTCTAAATGAACTGCATTATTAAATGAATACTCTGATTCCTTGGTCTATTTATCATAAGTTGTCTTAAACTAACAATGTTGTCGTCAGAGAATCGTCCCTTCCGGAATCCACTTCGATCTTTTTGTAGATACAACTCCTTCTTGAAAGCAGTTCTGTTCTGTTATAATCTTTAGGGTGGCTTCTATTTCATCTATGTGTGCACTTGTTCTGTCTCCCTGATACCGCAGATGTTTTTTAACAATACTCATTGTTTCTTCTACTGGCACATTTGTGTAGATGGATATGATGTCGGAAGATACCAGGGTTGCTGTTGATGGTTCTGTAAGTTCACTGGTATTTTTTAGGTTTCTGTTATTTGTGAAAGTGTATAATTTCTGTAGTAACGTATGTAGGTGTCTAGTTAGGTGGTAACACGGTGCATTTTTGAATTTGATTACAGGCCTGATTGGGCAGTTATTTTTATGTGTCTTTGGTAAGCTATTGAGGCTGGGCGCATTGGGATTCTTTTGTGTCATGTATTTGGCTCGAGTTTCCGTGACGGTGACTTTGAGAGTTTTTAAGAGTTTTTGTATGTTTCTTTCGTCCTCATGGTGGGATCAATGATTAATTTCAAAATGTTGTTCTATAAGTTCTTCTGCTTTGTTTATGTACTCTGCCTCATTCATAAGTACAAAAGTATTCCCTTTCTCTGCTCTCGTGATTATTTCATTGTATTCTTGGAATTTTTTGTTTATTTTTTTGCATATATTTTGCTCTGTTGTTTTTGTTTTTAAGATAATGTGGGTCCTATTATCCTTGATGATGAGTTTTATCTATTCTGCTACAAGTTTCCTTCTCAAGTTGGCACTGAAATTTGGGTTGTCCAACTTTACTTCTTACTTTATTATGTATTCCGTCTCTGTGATAAAGTTTTCTATGATTTTGTGTGACAGGTTTGTGTTTATGTTGAGTTTTGTCCCCTTTTAAAGTAATTCTCTTTCTTGTTTTGTTAATTCTATGTCAATTAAATTGACAACTCTGCCATGGAACTTCGGAACTTCTGTTGGGCCCCTACTCTGTCTTCATTATCTATTGTTGCGGTAGATCTCATGAGGTGATTCAATATTTTGTTTTGTGTTTCTTTCTTTTTGTTCATTAGTATTACTGTGTAAGACCTGATTTCTTGAGTTATGTCATAGAAAGCGGGTGGTGTTTTTAAAAGACCAGCTAATTCAAGGTCTGTTTTGTACAATTGCAGATTAAACTTCTGTTTTTTCGCATATCGGAAACGAATTTCTTCTTCTACCCAAATAATTTCTGCGTTGCTTTTGGATACTTGTGCTGCAGATGGCTTGCTGTTTACACTGCCTTTACAAAACCAGGGATTATGTTACTTCTTAGACAGATTTAGGTATATCTGATGTTAAGGATAGTTATGTGCAGCTGTAGTGTTGTATTCTTGAATTTGTTGAAGAGCTTCGTGGGAAATGCTTGGCTTGGCGTTGAGATACTCATTTTACTACGGTTTGAAGCTGCTCTTGATGTTCTTCCGTGTTTGCGATTTACAACTGGGTTGTTTTGAAAATCAGCCTTATGCAAACACAATTTGTTTATTTTTGTATTTACTCAGACATGGCCGACCGGGTTGGCCGAGCGGTTCTAGGCGCTTCAGCCCGGAACCGCGCGACCGCTATTGTCGCAGGTTCGAATCCTGCCTCGGGCATGGATGTGTGTGATGTCCTTAGGTTGGTTAGGTTTAAGCGGTTCTTAGTTCTAGGCGACTGATGACCTCAGCTGTTAAGTCCCATAGTGCTCAGAGCCATATGAACCATTTGAAAAAAAAAAAAAAAGTTCAAATGTTTGTGAAGTTTTATGGGACTTAACTGCTAAGGTCACCAGTCCCTGAGCTTACACACTACTTAAATTATCCTAAGGACAAACACACACACCCATGCCCGAGGGAGGACTCGAACCTCCGCCGGGACCAGCCGCACAGTCCATGACTGCAGTGACAATAGACTGCTCGGCTAATCCCGCGCAGCGAACCATTTGAACCCAGACATGTTTCGACACATATGTGTCATCTTCTGTGGGTCAAATTTTTATTTCTGTAAAGTACAAAATAAAATTTATAATAATTTAACTGTTGTAGGCCTAAGAATTAGAATATGTAAACTTTGCTTTGTTTTTCTTTGGACGCTCACCTTAAAATTACATCGTTAAATGAACAACATTATTAAAATTTTCCTCTGACTCTGATTCCTTAGGCTGTTTGTCATTAGTTGTCTTAAAATAACAATGTTGTCGTCAGAGAAGTGTCCCTTCCGGAGTCCAATTCGCTCTTCAGTGCCTAGCAACAGCCACTCTATCCTGTCTTTTAGGACCCGACTGTCAAACCTATCAATAGATTTGTAAAACTGACTCCACGATAATTTCCACCTATCTTCTTACTACGTTTCTTAAAAATGGGATTTAGATATTCCAAATACCATTCTTTGAGCACTTCTTCTCCCTCTGACATTCATGCGCTAAAAATTTGCTCAAACGTTCCCATAATATGAGGTACACTCAAGTTCTAAGGCCTCCGATTTTTTTTCTAATTAACTACTCACCCGAAATCGATAAAACTGGCGTTACTTCTCGACGTAATCGCCCTGCAGACGTACACATTTTTCACAACGCTGACGCCATGATTCCATGGCCGCGGCAAAGGCTTCTTTAGGAGTCTGTTTTGACCACTGGAAAATCGCTGAGGCAATAGCAGCACGTCTGGTGAATGTGCGGCCACAGAGAGTGTCTTTCATCGTTGGAAAAAGCCAAAAGTCACTAGGAGCCAGGTCAGGTGAGTAGGAAGCATGTGGAATCACTTCAAAGTTGTTATCACGAAGAAACTGTTGCGTAACGTTAGCTCGATGTGCGGGTGCGTTGTCTTGGTGAAACAGCACACGCGCAGCCCTTCCCGGACGTTTTTGTTGCAGTGCAGGAAGGAATTTGTTCTTCAAAACATTTTCCTAGGATGCACCTGTTACCATAGTGCCCTTTCGAACGCAATGGGTAAGGATTACGCCCTCGCTGTCCCTGAACATGGACACCATAATTTTTTCAGCACTGGCAGTTACCCGAAATTTTTTTGGTGGCGATGAATCTGTGTGCTTCCATTGAGCTGACTGGCGCTTTGTTTCTGGATTGAAAAATGGCATCCACGTCTCATCCATTGTCACAACCGACGAAAAGAATGTCCCATTCATGCTGTCGTTGCACGTCAACATTGCTTGGCAACATGCCACACGGGCAGCCATGTGGTCGTCCGTCAGCATTCGTGGCACCCACCTGGATGACACTTTTCGCATTTTCAGGTCGTCATGCAGGATTGTGTGCACAGAACCCACAGAAATGCCAACTCTGGAGGCGATCTGTTCAACAGTCATTCGGCGATCCCCCAAAACAATTATCTCCACTTTCTCGATCATGTCGTCAGACCGGCTTGTGCGAGCCCGAGGTTGTTTCGGTTTGTTGTCACACGATGTTCTGCCTTCATTAAACTGTCGCACCCATGAACGCACTTTCGACACATCCATAACGCCATCACCACATGTATCCTTCAACTGTCGATGAATTTCAATTGGTTTCACACCACGCAAATTCAGAAAACGAATGATTGCACACAGTTCAAGTAAAGAAAACGTCGCCATTTTAAGTATTTAAAACAGCTCTCATTCTCACCGCTGGCGGTAAAATTCCATCTGCCGTACGGTGGTGCCATCTCTGAGACGTATTGACAATGAACGTGGCCTCATTTTAAAACAATGCGCATGTTTCTATCTCTTTCCAGTCCGGAGAAAAAAAATTGGAGGCCTTAGAACTTGAATGCACCTCGTACATTCGACCAAATCTAATATTCGTTTCATTGTCAGTAAGATTTTCCTTTTATTATGCTTTCACATTTCTGACACTGTCCTCATAATGCGATCAATACTACAGAAAGAAATTCAGATAGGGCTTCTCGACATAAAAAAAGTGTTCGGCAATGTAAAATTGTACTAGGTGTTCGAAATTCTGAGAGAAATACGAGTAAGCTGTAAGGAAAGATGGGTAATTACTGTATGTACTGGAACCAAGAGGAACGAGAAGAACAGAAGACAAGACGGAAGTGCTCGGATCAGAAATATTATAAGACACGGATGTAGTGTTTCACCTCCCACGGTTCGGTTATACATCGAAGAAGCAAGGAATGAAATTAAGATTCAGGGTGAAAGGATACCAAGATTCACTGTCATCGTTACTGTCCACAGTGAAAGTGAAGAAGAATTATGGGACATTTTGAATGGACTGGTCTAATGAGTACAGAATATGGACTGGGAGTATACCAAAGACAGACGAAAGTAACAAGGAGTAGCCGAAATGAGACAACTATGAACTGAAACATCATAGCTAGTGATCCCGGGAAAACAGAATTTTTGTCACTTAGGGAGCAAAATACACACATTCAAAAAAAGTTTAGCATCACTTCGGTTCTGAGAGTTCCAAACACTGAACAGAAAATTGGAATAGAGATCAACATGAACATCATTTCCGCCCTTTTTATTGCTCATGAAAACAACACATTGTATGTTGTGCCACCATACAGCGGGACCTTCAGAGGTGGTGGTCCAGATTGCTGTAAACACCGGTACCTCTAAATCCAGTAGCACGTCTCCTTGCATTGAAGAATGCCTGTATTCGTCTTAGCATACTATCCACAGGTTAACCAAGCCACTGTTGGTACAGATTGGCCCACTCCTCAACGGCGATTCGGCGTAGATCCCTCAGAGTGGTTTGTGGGTCATGCCGTCCATAATCAGCCCTTTTCAATCTATCCCAGGCATGTTTGATAGGGTTCTTGTTTGGAGAACATGCTGGCCACTCTAGTCGGACGATGTCGTTATCCTGAATGTGCAGGATGGGATGCGAATTGTCGTTCATGAAGGCGAATGCTTCGCCAATATGCTGCCTATATGGTTGTACCATCGGTCGGACGACGGCACTCACGTATCGTACAGCTGTTACGGCGCCTCCCACGACCACCACCGGCGTACCGTCGGTCCCACAGAATGCCACCCCAAAACAAATGAAGTTGAATAATGCTTTTCGTGCAGCCACAGGACGTCCTGTTACGACTAATACTGTGCTGTAAGATGCGCAACTTCACTCCCGACGTCCATGGCGAGACCTATCGTTGCAACCACTCACCATGCAGAGCGCTACAGATGGGCCCAAGAACATGCCGAATGGATCGCTCAGGATTGGCATCACGTTCTCTTCCGCGATGACTGTCGCATACGCCTTCAATCAGAAAATCGTCGGAGACGCTCTTGGAGGCAAGCCGGTCAGGCTGAACGCTTTAGACTCACTGTCCAGAGAGTGCAGCAAGGTGGAGGTTCCCTGCTGTTTTGGGGTGGCATTCTGTGGGGCCGACGGTACGCCGGTGGTGGTCATGGAATACGCCGTAACAGCTGTACGACACATGAATGCCATCCTGCAACCGACAGTGCAACCATATCTGCACTATACTGGCGAGGCATTCGTCTTCACAGACGACAATTCGCACCCCTATCGTGCACATCTTGTGAAAGACTTCCTTCAGGATAACGACACCGCTCGATTAGAGTGGTCAGCACGTTCTCGAGACATGAGCCCTATCAAACATTCCTGGGTAGATTGAAAAGGGCTGGTTATGGACGACGTGACCCACGAACCACTCTGAGGGATCTACGCCGAATCTCCGTTGAGGAGAGGGGCAATCTGGACCAACAGTGGCTTGATGAACTTATGGACTGTATGTCACGACGAATACAGGCATGCATCAATGCAAGAGGACGTGCTACTGGGTATTAGAGGTACCAGTGCGTACAGCAATCTGGACCACTACCTCTGAAGGTCTCGCTGTATGGTGGTACAACACGCAATGTGTGGTTTTCATGAGCAATGGAAAGGGCAGAAATGATGTTTATGTTGATCTCTATTCCAATTTTCTCTACAGGTTCCGGAACTCTTGGAACCGAGGTGATGCAGAACTTCTTTTGATGTACACACATCAGAAGAAGTTTTGCATCATTTCCGCCCTTTTTATTGGAAGAAGCTAGGTGGATATAAAACCGAGACTAGAACAGGCAATGAGGGCCTGCTTGGGCAGAAGGAGTCTAGTAGCCAAATATCAAGAATGAAAGAGAATGTAAGATCGGAGGCGAATCAGGGACTGTGGAAAAACCAGAAAAGGAGACAATCGAGGCGTCTGGCCTAATGAGATGGAAAATGAGGATCTGCTCAAAATGGGCTAGGGGAGGCACATGTGGAAAACACTGTCAAGTTTTTGTCAGCGGTTTCCACACAGGAAGAAGGACATTAGTTAAGACACCAAAGAATGGCTTCCGTGGTGCCTGAGGCAGCTGAAGAGGGTGTGAGCTGTGGAGAAAGAGACTGGAATAGATCTAAGAAATAATTGAGGACGTAGGTTGCAAGTGCTGCTCTGAGATGAAATGACTGGCACAGGTGAGGAATCGGTGGCACATTAAATCGTCAGAAGACTCATGTCTGAAGGAAGAAAATAGGTGTGTGATGGTGTCAGAACCCTTTGGGGATACCCAGCAGGTACCAGGTGCAAGGATGGCAACGATGAGGTATGCATTGACTGACACACAGGTAGCGGACGAAGACTGCTGTGTGCTCACGGACGTTGTCTTGCTGCAAACTCTCCTTTGAACAACTTGTGCTAGTCTGCTCCTAGATAGGAAACCTAGAGAACTCAGTGCTGACTGACTTTCAAGTCAAGGGTCTTCGATGTCGATTATTTCTCCTTCGCTATTCAAAAATGGTTCAGATGACTCTAAGCACTATGGGAATTAACATTTGATGTCATCAATCCCCTACACTTAGAACTACTTAAACCTAACCAACCTAAGAATATCACACACATCCTTGATCGAGATAGGATTCGAACCTGCGACCGTAGCAGCAGCGCAGTTCCGGACCGAAGCGCCTAGAACCGCTCGGCCACAGCGGCCGGCTCCTTCGCTATGACGAAAATGATTATATATGTGTTTTTTTAAATCTTGCGAAGATCGTATTTGCTTTCTGCGAAAGAGGAAGAGCCAACGTATTTGACGCGAGAGCAGATACAGAACAGCAAATCATTCTCACCTGGGGATGAGTGGTCTATAAAGATGTTTCGGTAATTTTCAGCGACGCTGTAAACATTGGCAACATGACAGGAAGGAGACTGCTGATGAACCGCTACCAAACGTAGGATGATGATAAGAAGCCGGCCGGTGTGGGCGAGCGGTTCTAGGCGCTTCAGCCTGGAATCGCGCGACCGCTACGTTCGCAGTTTCGAATCCTGCCTCGGGCGTGGATGTGTGTGATGTCGTTAGGTTAGCTAGGTTTAAGTAGCTCTAAGTTCTAGGGGACTGATGACCTCAGATGTTAAGTCCCATAGTCCTCAGAGCCATTTGAACCATTTTTTTTATGGTAAGAAGAATTCCGACAACAGATGGTAAACTTGTTGTTTATTGAAAGAGAACCGTTTCAGCGGCCCGAATCTGCGTGGTCATGGTAAAGAGCCATGTACAGTATCACAAATTTGTAGATATTGTAATTAATAAAGGAATGACTAAAATATACTCAAAATGCACACTGTTAAGAGGTCATACGCATACCATCGCTACTAGTCAAAATTTACCTCTCATTGAATATTGTCAATAATATTTAGGACAAATGGCTGATAGGTGATACCTGTAGTTACAAATCCATGTTCTAAAAAGAAGAACGAAAAATATTTTATAGTGAGAGGACGCTACAAAAATAATTAGTTACTGTGCTAAGCAGTTCTGTGTGTGGAATGTGTCAGGTTTCTTACCGGTGTGACGGCAGGGTGATTCGGTGTTGGTCAAAGCGGCCAGCACGAATGACTAATACAGACTAGTTGCTGGGGTCACGGAAGCTGCCCATGTGGATAGTGTGGTGTCACCGCCAGACACCACACTTGCTAGGTGGTAGCCTTTAAATCGGCCGCGGTCCGTTAGTATACGTCGGACCCGCGTGTCGCCACTGATTGCAGACCGAGCGCCGCCACACGGCAGGTCTAGAGAGACTTCCTAGCACTCGCCCCAGTTGTACAACCGACTTTGCTAGCGATGGTTCACTGACAAAGTACCTTCTCATTTGCCGAGACGATAGTTAGCATAGCCTTCAGCTACGTCATTTGCTACGACCTAGCAAGGCGCCATTATCAGTTGCTATTGATATTGTAAATAATGTACAGACAAGAGCTACGTTCAACATTAATGGATTAAAGTTAAGTATTTCACCAGCTACATCCTTTTTTTCTAGTCTAACTTCCTTGTCCTGTTCCAGACCTCACGCCAGCCTGCGTGAGATAAAACGCGTGCCTTTCGGCTTCCTCTTACATTAGTGGGTTGGCCCTCTTGCCAATCCACAACAGATAGTGTGATGTCATATACTCATGACTAGGAGATCTAGGTTGATACCTTTAAAATTCATTTTATATAATAAAATTGTGTATTATTCTCGCTTGTAAACATCAGCTGTTTCTGTTCCTTTAGTCATCTACCGGTTGCGGTTATTAACCATCATCCAGGATGTAGCGTAAAATAGATTCGTTAAAAGCATCACATATTCCTCTGCAGCTGAACAGTATCAAAATTATCCACTGAAATTGTACAAACATCTGACATAGTTTGTGTGGTGTCACCGCCAGACACCACACTTGCTAGGTGGTAGCTTTAATCGGCCGCGGTCCATATTAGTACATGTCGGACCCGCGTGTCGCCACTGTCAGGATCGCAGACCGAGCGCCACCACAAGGGAGGTCTAGAGAGACTGACTAGCACTCACCCCAGTTGTACGACGACGTTGCTAGCGACTACACTGACGAAGCCTTTCTCTCATTTGCCGAGAGACAGTTAGAATAGCCTTCAGCTAAGTTAATGGCTACGACCTAGCAAGGCGCCATTTGTACCATTGCATGTATCTCAAGATAGTCTCACTTGTATCATCAAGAATGCTGTATACCAAAGGACAATATAAAAGTTAAGTGTTCTAGTAGCTACGTTCATTTCTTTATCACATTCATTACGAATCCTGTTCCAGACTTACCGCCAGACGGCGTGAGTTGACGCGTGCCCTTTCGGCTACTTCACTGTGGACTGGCTGCCTCTATTAACAGTCCACTACAGTTTGTCTTAGAATGCTTAGAGCATCCTAAGACAAAGGCTCTGTTGTACCCTACATCCTGGATGATGGTTAATTACCGATATCTGTAGATGATTAATGAGACAAATTAACAACTTATGGTTACAGTGCATTTTATAAAATACTTTATGGCTGTTGAACCTCACCTTTCATAAACAGTGAGAATTTTATTATGTACTAATACCTAATCGTGCAAACAATTAAAATTAACCAGAATCTGGTGCTTTAATTCTGATTGGTTATTCAACCTGGATTGTGCATTTTCTTTTTTACATCTAAAAATTTATACTTTCTCTAATATATTCAAAATACGGCTGTTTTCTTTTTTTAGGTATTTTTAAAATTTTTAAAGGCATATGATGCTGTAACCTTCTTCGCGTAAGTGCACTCTTAATGCACGTGGGGAATTATCTAAGATAAGGTGTTCCTGAAAACTTATTCGAAATGATCTACCGCTCTGGCCTACATATTTCTTAGGGCAACAACTGCATGTAATGCAGCATACACCTGCTTCATTATATTTATTCACCATATCTCTTTCCGTGCAAATGGTTCAAATGGCTCTGAGCACTATGGGACTCAACTGCTGAGGTCATTAGTCCCCTAGAACTTAGAACTAGTTAAACCTAACTAACCTAAGGACATCACAAACATCCATGCCCGAGGCAGGATTCGAACCTGCGACCGTAGCGGTCTTGCGGTTCCAGACTGTAGCGCCTTTAACCGCACGGCCACTTCGGCCGGCTCTCTTTCCGTGTGCCTCAGTTTTCTGCCTAGGTCCGAAAAAGAAAAATACACTGCAATAATGTTATTAGGTCGCATACATCTGCCTATTTTATCGGATACTGCACAAAAATACCGTATTCTACAAAAAATAGAGCGTTTCCCTGTTTGCTCGGCGTTATAAAAGCTGCCTCTGATCCGTTGTGAGAAAGAAGATTTTTCTTTTTTAAAAAATATACCTGTATTAATTGCGTTAACAAATTCTGTATCGTAAGTGTTTTGATACGCTATGTACCGTACAATCTCATATTCAGACATTTGATCTCTAGTAAGGGGCACTTCATACATACGGTTCAACATGGCTCGGGAAGTCGCGGATTTATGATTTGTTGGGTAGCATGACTACGTGTGCATAACAACATCTGTCGTGGTTGGCTTTCGGTATACATCCAGGCCAATATTTCCATTCGGTCACGGAGAGATCCAAAATCGGTAAAGTGTCATTCTCGGTGCACAGCGCAATAAATTGTATCTTTTAGTTCAAACTATTTAGATGCCGGAGAAACAGGTCACTTTCAACATTTTACCATCATATATATCCCTTCGATAACATTAATCTTCTAGCTTGTTGAGGAAATTATGTCGTAAATTCTTGTTCGTCAGTAAAACATCACTGGTACATCTGGACCGGAATAATCGTGCTTCTGTGCGTATGTGGCACAAAAACAATACAATATTGTACGTGATTACCCCTATCAGCTGACACAAACAGAAAGATCATTCCGAAGTGGCTTGTTTTTTGTATTCTTGAATTTCCCTTAACATATTTGTGTACTTTCGTCTATCAAGTGAAGTATTTATCCTGTTACTTATGTTATCTCTGACTGTACTTTTTAAAGATGACCACGGCTCTTCAGCTGAAGTGATCATTGACTCAGTATCTTCAGCCTTAGAGATTTTCAAGCGTATCTCTTCATTCCTTAGCACTTCCGTACCCCACAGCCTTGCACGTCGATTCTTCCTGACTAGTCTCTTTAACGTCAGCATACTCTTCATCATTATTAAATTGTGATCTGAGTCTATATCTGCTCATGGCTACACCTTACAATCCAA